>NC_056734.1:840705110-840885176 GCF_019279795.1 Protopterus annectens | reverse complement strand
CTGCCCTTCTGCTGCTGTCTGGCATCAGCGGCAGTTCTGATGTACAGCATGCCTCGCGTACATCAGAGCTGTGGGCAAAAGCAACGGAGAAAGCAAGATCTCTGTTGCTTTTTTTTTTAAACCTGTCTCGCTATGTTAAATAGGTTTAACATAGCGAGACAGCTTTTTAATAATAAACAACGAAGTCCGTTGCTTATTTTAAAACTGTCTCGCTATGTTAAACCCATTTAACATATAGACAGGTTTAAAACAACGGAGAAAGCAAGATCTCCGTTGCTTTTACACTGTGTCGCTATGTTAAAGGAGTTTAACATAGCGAGACAGCTTTAAAAAGCAACGGAGATCTCCGTTACTTTTTAAATGTGTCGCTATGTTAAACTCTTTTAACATAGCGAGACAATGTTTAAAGACTTATACTAATGGAAAAAGTCCGGGCGACCGGACCTTTTTCCATTAGTATAAGTCGATTTACAACGTGCACGCTGGCCAATCAGCGTGCACGTTTTGGAATATTAATAGGGGGTAATGGTATAATAATGCTGTAAATACAGCATGTCTGGTTTACACTTCTGTGTTCAGAAGGTTTTTTAAATGTCAAGTGCCTTAAAACAAGTTTTATTTTTACACAAAAGAGTGTTCGTATACATCCTTGTTCATGCAAACACTTTTTATATAAAAGTGAAACTTGTTTTCACTGTTTGAAACGTGATCTTTAACAAAAGTGCTCACTTTCCAATCCTAACCTACCAAAAAAGTCTGACAGCACTGCAACTTTATTCAGTGTCTTATGGACTCCTGAGGAGGTGATCTATACGCTGACATCAATGCAATCAGGGACCTTAGTGGTCCTGGATCTCTTGCATCTCCACAAGTCAAACAACCCCACTACCACCAGAACTAGGAATTTAAATCTTCAACAGCAGATAAAAACACAGTGGAGACAGAGACAGGTTTATTAAGATGAGCCTTCCCCACTTCAGAAATAGACTCCACCTGCAAATTAAGCAGTGTAATAACACTATCTTCCTTCAAAAGGGATCTGGATGATTGGAAGGGAACTCAAAAATTTACCCCATGCTTGACTGGCCTAGTTTTCCCAGAGTCGAGGAGCATGGTTTAAGGTTGTGTATCGGCTAGGCATGAATGGTCGCAAGACCCAACTGCCCTGTATTTCTTATGATCCCAATGTTACCAAGAGTAATGCAATGTACAGAAGGGTTATGATCCTGTTTATTTTCCATATTGTTCTGCAATCTGGTAAAGTACTTAAGAAAATACTACTGTGCAAATAGTTAGCATTTGCTACCATTTCAATATATCAGTTGTAAAATATGTCTGGAGTTAATAAAAACACCTCACTGCAGACTTACAAAATTAGTGTTTTGGTATGCATAAACGCAGTTCTAGCCTACTGTATCATGAAGGAAGGGGTCATCATGAGTGCTTTATTTAAGGATTAGAGTCTAAAATAATTTATACCTGGAGCAAGGAGCTACAGAGACGTAGATGTTTTCATGCCAGTGAATAAACAAAACATGCTTTTGGTGATGTGTATAAAATAAAATTCCCAGCAAGAGCAGCCACATGTTGTATAGCCATGAAACAGTTGTATTTGGCAGAAACTTCCTTAAATTCTTGGGGTCACTGACTGCACCAACACGATAAAGCAACCCCCCCCCCCGGTAATGAACACATGTACATATTATGTCAACTCATGTACTAAGTACAGAGGGACATATCCTGCAGCTCTCAGAATCATTTTCTTGCAATGTACCCCACTCCTCAACATGCAGGACCTGTGTCTTAAAACAGGTCATAAAGAAAGGCAGGCCTTGGCTGGGTTTTACCTGTGATATCCACCATTGGATTTATTTTTTTAAAGCAGGGTAGGAGAGGAAACAGTGTCCACAGGATGAAAATGCTGGGACGAGATATGGATATTTCTCATATGGAGTCTGACGAATGACACCATGGGTATGGTTGCTGTTATGAATCACAGCGACCTGAGAACTTCCCTTGCAGTGCAGGTTTGAAGAGGCAGAAGAGATTGGAAGTAGATGTCTCGTGGTAGGAAGCCATGCATGAGTTGTGCCTCTGGTCTGTAACCCAGAAAGACCAGATGCTGGGTAGGGTTCAGAGTGGACTTTTTAAATTAATTGTAAACCCAGGACTGTAGGAGGGAAATAAAGAAGTTGAGATGTTGTAGTGTAGAGGGATCTGCTAAGATGCTACCTGTGTTAACTGATCATCTGAATATGGGAATATTTGAATTCCCTGAGTTCTGCAAAAGGTGATGACTTGGGGTAAAACACTTTGTGAATACCCTAGGGGCTGTAAACAGTCCAAAGGGTAAAGCAGAGAACTGAAAGTGTGATAACGAAAATGAAAATCTTAAAAATTTCCTGAAAAAGACACCAGGAAGGCAAGAGCCTGGACTGACAACATTTTGAATGAGGAGACCTTGAGAAAGGTGCTGAGAAGGGGCAAATCCAGTATAGGTCTCCATTCTTCTTTTCTGAGTACTAGAAAAAGTCTGGAATAAAACCCTTTTCCTGCATACTGTTTTGGAACAGGTTTTACAGTATTTTGTTCGAGCAAGGCTTGTAGGACAGGAGGTAAAAGGTTTGCCTGATAGCAAGGAGGAAAAGAGATGCTTTTAAAAGGTGGAATTGCCTTCCAATCCATCTTGTATCCCTGCTGAATAATGCAAAGTACCCATTTGTATGAAGTTATGAGCTGCCAGGTCAAAAGAGAGGTTAGTCTTGTTGATCGAGGGAGTGATGGACCCTGAGGGACTGGAGGAGGTAGAGAATAGTCGGGCTGATTTGTCTGGACAGGGAGACCACCCACATTTGGAATATCGGTCAGATTTCTTGTGAAATCTCTTCCTATGCATTTCCTTGCCCTTATGTGGGGCCTAGAGTCTCTGCGATAGGAGGTGGGCTTAGACAGGTAGTTTCTCTGATACCTGGGGAGAGAAGTAAGGAAAATTTGTCTGCAATCCTTCATAATTCCACCTTGTTCTTGCAAGGCTTTAAACAGGTTTGTTCAGGGCTTAGTTCAGAAGCTTAGCTTTAATGTCTTCAGGTAAGAGCTGTGAATAAAGCCATGCATACCTTCTTATGCCAGATCCAGTAGCAGTTGCCCTGGAGGAAGCTTCCACTGTATTATAGCTGCACTTGATGCTGTGTCTAGCAACCCGTTAAGCCTGAGCCACCAAAGACATGGCCTGCTTAATGCCAGGTACTTCCAGAGAAGACAGAGTTGTATTACAATATCCAGAATAGTCAAGTAACTTTAAATCTTCAAACACTTTAGTCTTTTTGGTGCTTTAGGTTGAGTATCAGGAGAAGAGGAAATTGATGCATCCAGAAAAGCCTCTAGAACAGGAGGGATAGGTGCAGGCACAGAGGTGCCTACCTCTAGCAAATTGTAATTTCTTTTTTGTACATCAGAAATTTGACTATGTTCCCACTCAAAACACTTCATCATACTAGATATGGTTTCCGCAAAGGAGACTTCCTTTACAGGAGAATCTGGGATCTGGTATCCTCATCTTCAGAGGCCACTTGGCCTGGGGAGTGAATAAAGGAAGAGAAGACCAGGGAATGTTTATCTGAATCAGACTTTGCCTCATCTTCCTCTGACGCTGTCTCAAGATATCTCATCTGAGTGACAGGAGTAGAAGCAGAAGAAACAAAGGATGGTTTGACAGCCACAGTGGCCTTATACAGGTCTTGGAAAAACTCCATCCATTCTTTTTTCCTGACACAAGTGAGAAGAGGAAACTTTTTTTTTATTTCTTCTTGGGGGTGACATCTGCTTTAAGAGTTGTGGCGGACGTAACCACCGATATACCTCAATTTAGGACCCCGGTACTTCTTCCCGAAGTAATACTTGAGGAATATCTTACAGTCCTCCTGAGGTAAGACAAGGTTTTCTTTTCTCACCAATGTCGGCAAGATCAGTTATATCAGATGCGAAGGATTCAGATGCCATACTGGACTCCGGTCAGGGTTGAGGTAGCAAGAGGCTGAGAAGCAGATGAATGTGTTGTTGGTTCAGGAAACTACTTCCGAGTCTGACTGGGCAGTCAAAGGATCAGGCCTAGGCCTTGAATTTTTTTTCCAGAATGAATGGGACACTGGGAGTGGAAAGATCCACCATTTTATCTTGGGCGAGGAGCTTAAGGTGCTGGGTCTCTAAATAAGTACTGAGACGGAAAAGATGCATATGTAGAGTTTTTGATGCAAACTGTTGGGAGATATTGCAGTTCTTATAGTTGTGTTCTACTACTGGGCAAGAGACTCACTGGGAGTTGAGATCCTTATAAGGAATCTGCCTACCACAATCGTACTTTCCTCTCCTATCTGACATTTAATGGTATTAAATCACCAAATCCTTTAAGAAAAAACAATGAAGGTTCCTCAACAGGCCACTATTCTGAACCAGTGAAAGCACAAAATACAAATGATCCATCGTAGAACAGACTGACGGGTGCGAGACCTGCGTTCAGAATGGTGGTACACAGTCTAGGGCTTTAACACTTACATATCCACTTTTGTACCCATACACCCATGGGCTTAGGTCATACATTGGACATACGGCTCTATAAAGGTTTGGGTTTTGGTATCCCAGCCATATGTCTGGTCTGTTTGACGAGATAACCCAATAGTTTGGAATAATGCAACAGTGATCTAAGGAGGAAATGTTACTGTAACATATGCCATTAAATTTCACAGATACCTTTAGGTACTCCTTGGAGGCATAGCTAATGAAACCAATACCTCGTCCTTAAAGATTGAAAGAAAAAAATGTGATTTAAGAGCATGACTAAGCACATCCAGGTGGTACTCTGCAGTGCCCATGTGAGAAAGAAAATATTTCAGACAGGGTGTGTGCAATCCCACATAATATGCCAACAATGAAGCACAACAGCATCAGGGTCCAGGGTACAGGAGGCCTCCACCAAGGATCCTAGCCATTGGAACAAGAACATGGATGGGACATAACACCAGATGGTGACAAGGAATCACAGGAGGAATGCCAGAGTGCAAGTAAAAATATAAATATACAAGTATGACACACCATATGTGCCATTAAAACACAGAAAAAACATGACTTCCACCCAGGTACAGATGTCCTGATGTTACTGACCCAGGATACACAGTTATATACTTTTCCTAATAACCTGTGGTATCATAATTACCTTTGTTTAAGGCAGAACACGTTACACAGGTAGAATCAGAGTTTAAGCTATAGGGCAAAAACAGGTGTGTTATTATCTTGCAATGTACTCACCCACAAAATGAAGATGATAAAACCTGCCCTGCACTACTCTGTACTAAACACTGCAAACCTGCACAGGATGCATATTCTCTACCAGACGTTAGGAGATTAATATCAGATACCATAGCTCGGCTAACAGCAGCATACCACATTGCTGATGCTCGTGACAAAGCACTACGGCAGGGTGGTTGGCCATGGTGTGGCGTGTACAGTATCAATTTTGAGGTTTAAGGAGTAATGTCCAAAGCCTGTTCTGAGGCCCAGACTCTTGACCTCAGCACATGCTAGTGTCTACATTGGTCTTAGTCACACCCCTAAGTCATGCCTCTTATGGGCATTATATGCAAGAGTCAAACCACAAACAGCATGTGCCAAGGTTTTCAACTGGCATGTTTATTTAATTGCCATACATGATCTGCAAGCACACCATGCACGCTGTCAATTATTCCAATATCTGCACATGTTCAACATAGCATCTCGGTATCAACATACACAGTGTTGTAGCTACATGACATACCCTAGGTGACTTCAGTAAAGTCTGAAGGGGAAGTACCTACATCTATAAATACTTACTGGACTGCACTAGCATATGCACTGGTAAGGGCAAAACATGTTTTTCTTTGGTAAGATCCTGCCGTCCATGGCCCGGACTACCCTCATCCATCTCTATTTACAGGTGCTGGGACATTGAAACCACGGTCTAGATTCCTCCCCAGTGAAGTCACTAGATGCAGAGTCCTGCTGCATTTGCATGCCCCACACCAGCAGGGCTACTCTGCCTGCCCATTAACATCATGCTCCACATCATGCGCCATATCCTGGTTGAATACTACATCATCCCAGTCTACCATCACCGGGAAAAAGGCATGTGCACCAATTTCCTGGCAGAAGAAGCAGTGGAGTTATCACGTAGGGTAGTGGTATCTATAAGCAATATCTTGGATGTTTTTAGCATTTAAAGCCAAAAGGAGAGAGAGTGATACAAGAAAGATACATTTCACCAGTATATGCAGTCACTTATATAGGAGATTACGACTTGAGTCTCCAATCTTAATAGGTATATTATGCATAAGAGACATGGACGCCAATAAATTATACTCTACAGTGAATTGGTGTAGTATAGTTATATACTGGTGGCTGCTCTTTGGACTTTACTACTGTTGATTGTGATGCTGTTAGATACTGCAGCTACAAAACCTACTTCTGTATACTTCTCTTTCAAAATATGTACACATATCTAAGCTTATTATCAAACGACAAATTGTACATCGCCTGACTGTTAATAAAGATGTACAAATATGGACAAGCACAAAACTGGTTAACTCAGTGGCATTTCAGATGTGGAAATTACAGTACATGGATGCCTGGGTCTATACACACATCCATACTGTTGTAACTCATCTTCAGTACGGTTTCCTGATCCTATCCCAACCACTGCCCATGCCTTTTGTTTGCACATTTACCTTCCTATCTGTATCAAGCCCATTTGTTTATCTTATCTGTTGCATCTCTCTGTTCTGTGCTGCCTTTTCTGCCACGTCTTTACCTTTCCTCCTTGAACTTCACTTTCACCCCACCTTTATCACCTAAATAAAATTAGAAAACTGGGGACACTGTCCACAAAGGATACTGTTCCAAACTTGAAGGCTTGCTTCTTCTTGCATTCTTGATCATCACTGTGTGTGTATCCAGGGGGAACACCGAGACACGCATTTTCCCTGGTAAAGACCAAGAAAACCACCTTCCTTTCTTCAGAGGTTGAGGCAGAACTGTTTGAAGAAACCCCCCCCCTTGTAAAAGTGAGATTTCCTTTTCAAACAGCTAAAATGGTAAAAAAATAGTAAACAAAACCAAAAGAAACCATCCTTAACCTGAAGGCTTCCTCTTACATTCTTGCTCATCACATTGTGCCCCAGAGGAACACTAAGGCACGCATTTCCCTGGCGCAGACCAGGGGAAACCATCTTCAATTCTTCAGAGGATGAAGCACCCCTTGCAAAAGTGAGGAGATGTCTTTTGCAAATCTCCCATGGTAGATCCCTGCACTATGCAGAGTGCATGCAGTAAGGGCACGATCAAAAAAAGCAAAAGATCATAAACCATCCCTGGTGGATGCCTGAATAGTGGCTCCTTTCGAATGACCCTTACCCAAAATACACCGCAATCAACTTGAGTTTGAGCAGACACAAGCACCTGTAGGAGCTGGTGGAAGATGATGAGAGTGAGCTGCAATTGCTCTCTTGCCCATCCTAGGGATGGGTGGTTCTGGTTGACTACATGGATGACGCCTAGCAGTACTACTACTGGCTTATCCTTTGGAGGTAGCGAGCCTGCATTGTCATGTGCAAGACAGAAGTAAGATGACAGGAATTCAGTCTGTGGAGGCACGCTTCCCCTAAGAGGGTAGCATACTGTGAAACTCAAAAGACCTGCCATAGGGTAGGGAGTGCGCCACTGATTGAGAGGGTAGGCCACACAAAAAAACAAGCAAGTTGGCTCACTCACTATCACTCATTTCTTGTTAGGAAGCAGCTGAACTGACTGGAGATTCCCAAGCATGAATGAATGGGCCATACAGCTCCCACCTTGTTTGGAGATTCCTGGCTCCCACTGCTGTGGACAAATGAGCTACTGAGTGCAGGAAGGAAAGCCATCGCTTCGGGGGGGTGTGCGTTAAAAAAGTGCACCACCCAAACTCACATCAAATATGGACAATGGTCATACAGTTCAGTATAAATAACAGCTACATGTTTACAAACTTCAATCCCAACAGATGTCAAAAGAATAAATAAACTCAAGAAATTTAACACTAGCTGAAGTTGCTGCAAGTCGGTTTCTGTATGGGTTGAACTGTAGCACAAATCAGTGTTTTTCTGTAAGAAATTTAACACTTGAGTTTCTGTGTTGTTGTTGCTGAGTAGCACATCAGCAGCAGCTAAGGCCAAACTCACGTCGGTATAGAATAAGGAAAAGTCCATTAAGCACTTTTCAAAAATCAGGTCTGTTGGTATACTTAACACCACTAATGAGTGCACATTTGTGATATACCCCACAGTGACAGCATACATCTGCGACATACCCCACAGTAACAGTGCACACAGGTTCACAGGAGATTCCTAGGCCAACGGCTCAACAGCCCTTACAAGCATAGCCTGTTTTACCTACATTTTACCCAATTTTCTATCCCTAGGGGAAGGATAAGGGTCAGTAACTGGAGTTTTGACATTTTTTTAGACTGCCTCTGTCCATAAGGGACATGGGCACCACCCCAGGGGTGAAACTGTGACTTCCCAGCCACTGGTGTAATTACACTTGAAGATGGTCATGGAAAGGCTCTGCTTTAAATTAATAGGAAGCCTGTTCCAGAGGATGAACAATCTCTGGGACACGTATCTGTCTCTCCAACATGATCTATACATGTCAAAGATTGGGTTTAGATTCTTGGAGTGGGTAACCTTCATGCAATTAGCTTTACAAATATGCAACATTTCCATCAGGGTTGGGGCAGAGACTACATTGTAGCCCAGGCATAGATCATCCCTCGGTAATCGGTAGGAAACAGTGATAGGGCTTTTAATTGGTCCAAACGCAACATGTTGGTTATACCCTGTATTCCTCTGGTGAGAAACCTCTGAGGATACTCCAACTGTTGCAGGTGCCTGGTGAGGTACAGGCCAAAGGGTGCATTGTACTCTATTACTGGTCTGATGAGGACCAGAGTACAGTGGCACTATGGCATCCCTAGATCTGGATGCTATGCCGTTACTTATAAGCTGAGCCACATAGAAGGATTTCCTCATCACAGTGGACACATGGTGGTCAAAGTTCAGATTACTGTCTGAACACCCACATCTCTCACCACTGAGTCCAGTCTTGGGGGGGGGGTTCTATCAATGCTGTAATATGCAGGGATATCTGATTTCTCAAAGGGTATTATTATGCACTTCTTCACATTTAGTTTGAGGACATGGCTCTGACACGGGTCATTTGTCTGCATCAGTTCTTTGGATATCAACATCATTTGGGAATTCAGTGATTGCTCCCAACTTGCAGTCATCAGCAAACTTTTCCAGTCAAAGGCAGTCTACATTTCCCTTGACATTTGAGAAACATATCCCAAACAGGAGAGGGCCCAACACTGAGCTATGTGGTGCTCCACTGGTGACTGTCTACTTGTTGTATATGGATTCCCCCACTCTAATAACATGTGTTGTATCAGTGAGACATATGGCTATCCATCTGGTGACGTAGAGGTTTATACCCAATTTTTTGAGTTTATCTACGATACTCCAGTGGGGTATTGTGTCAAATGCCTTTGCCAGGTCAAGGTAGGTGGTTTGCACTGCCATACCCTCATCCATAGCCTTGGTGACCATCTCAAAAGAAATCTTCCAGAATGAGTAGGCAGAACCTGCCCTTGACGAAGCTGAACTGGGTTGGGTGTAGATTCTGGAGATTTCCTATGTCACTGCTAATCAGAGCCATGATTATCTTTTCCATAGCGTTGCATATGAGGCTAGTCACACTTAAGGGTCGATAGTTTCCTGGGTCTTTTGATGGTCCCCCCTTGTGCAGAGGAATGACCGTTGCTCTCCTCCACTGGGACAAAGCCTTTCTGCAGACTGTGGTTAAATAGAGATCCGAGTGAGCCTGCTAGGTCATGTTTCAAGCTATTTAATAGGTACCCTGGAATTACATCAGGGTTCACTGATGCTGTGTTTCTAGCTTTACACACCACAGTGACGACCTGTTCTTTTGTGATAACACGCAGAGGAAACTTAGGGGGCATTTCATGGAGAGTGACTGGAGGTGAAGAGGGGGTGAAATCTGAGCTGAATTTATCAGTCAGCAGGTTTGCTATTTCTTCTGGCCGAGTACAGGTAATGCCATCTACAGCCAACTCATCACATTGTTGAACGTTTTCCTTAAGATTTTGGACACAAGTAAAATATGCTTTGTAGTTCTCCTTTGCTTGGGAGGCTATTTTTGTCTCATATTTGGCTTTTGAAAACTTGAATTGTTTCCTGAGTTGCCTGTTGAGACTAATGTGGGATTTTTTATTCTCTGTTGTGCACCGTTTCACTTACTTCTAGACAGGAATTTCTTCCCTCTGTTGTATAATCTATTTATACCAGAGTAACATTTTCCCAGCTACACCTGGGTTTAGTTCAACTCACACACTGCCATTTCTATGCAGTTGTTTAAGTGGTTGTACACAGCATCTATGTATACTTCTGCACAGGCCTCTGTGTTTGAGGGTTATGGGGAGCTCTAAAATAATCTATGCTATCACTTAATAGAAGGTAAATTGCCTTGGAAAAATGATTTAGTGTTTGATGGGGGTTCTACTGCTACATTTATTTCAAAGGAGACCGATTTACGATCTGATCTTACCAATGAGGACATTATTGTTGTGGGGAGGGGGTTGAAACTCTTCCCCATGTTTGCAAATACTATGCCAAGGAAATTTGAAACCCTAGAGGGAGTGCTGACCAGCTGTTCCAGAACATTTGCACCGATAAAGTCCAGGAATCTCTGAGCCTGCATGTTAATGGTCATATAGGTTGCCCAGTTTATGGAGGGGTAGTTAAAATCGCCCATCAGTAGTGTGTTGGGCTGAAAGGTAAGTGATTCTAGTAACTTCACGTACACGGACTGATTTTCATGGTTCATAGTTGGGGACCTGTAAATAGCGATGATACGGTGGGGGGTTTTGCCTATGGTCAGCTGGACACGGAGTAACTCAAGCAAGTCATCCTGCATGATCAATCTTGAGGTGTGATTGTTTTTTTTTATATAAATGGAAACACTTCCTCCTTTCGTTTTTTCCTTTTCAGAGGATAGTCTGAATGTGTGACAGGCATTGTAGCCTTGCACTGCCAGTGTGCTTTCCACAGCCTTGAACCATGTTCTCGGTAAATGCACAGATGGCAGCATTCTCCAGGTAGAGCAGAGTTTCTAGGGTGTGTAGTTTCTTGTTAAGACTCCTAGCATTAAGCAGTAGTACCTTAAAGCTTGGTATTAGAAGAAGTTATGTTCGTAGGTCTGTTGGTTTGGCATTACCTAAAAAGGTGCTACGGGGGTGGTTAATAATTTGGCCAGTATTCAAAAGCCTAGCAGTGACAGGTGCAGACCATCTTTAGCAAAGCAGTGTGGTCTGTCGATCATGTCGTCTCAGGCTGACAAAATACTGGATCCCCTTGGAATGACAGCAGTAGTGAAGACAATAATCAAAGTCAATAATTTTCTGTTTGTATTGTGGTATCATTCTTGGTAAGGGTAAAATGCTGCTTAATGCAAAGCTTATACATGCCTGCGAAATGTATTCAGACGGGTTTATCACGTCTCTCTCCATATAGTCCAGGGAGGTACGTCTCAGTCATTCACACCCACATGGACATGCCCGAGTGCCTATGTGATCTGACTAATCCTGGCCCCTGATGGGAACTGACTAACCCGTCTTTATTCAACCTGGTGAGGGGCAGTGTCTGTGAGTGTGGCTCACGATGGAGTCTCCTATGACCAAGATGCTTGAATGTGTTGTGTTTTGCCTTGGGGTCTTGCTTGTGGAGATACTGTGATGTGTATTTTTTCTGTAGTGGTTAGTGTTGACTAAGTTTTGTTTGTGTGTGGTTTCTAAGAGTAGCGTATGTGAGGCCTCTGAGGTTTTGCTAAGTTGCTTGTGAGTACTTCTGCGTATGTGGGTTTGTGTGTCGAGACCTTATTTAGTGAGGGAAATTATCTCCATTTGCTGACAACTTGTTTGTCTTTTGATTTACCAGTATGTGAGAGTCGAGTCTCAATTTTCATAGTGTGACTACATCTCTCGCATACTGTTTGCTTGTTTCAGGATTAAAGTGGTTGTCAGCATACATTAAACAATTGCTACACTGCCTCAGGATGCTTATGTCTACCAGGCTGGCCACAGACATAGCAGGAAAGTGCCTATCAATGGTTTCAGTTTTTTTATTGTGGGTTTAACCCGGGTGAAGAGTGGGTAGATTTAACTGGACTGGGATGATAGAACAAGGACGAAGAATGGGTGCTATACTCAGTGTGGACTGCAGCTTTCCAACAAAGTGATACTGCTCTGCATGCAATTAAGATGCTCTTAGAGCAGCAAGGGGACAGGGAAGGTTACAGAGATAGTTATTTTAAGGGAAATTTTGATTTTAAAGCATTTACATTTATATAGGGCACTGCTAACAGTCACTGTGCGGAAAAGCAGCTTATTGAAATGCTGGGCTTATACAGAATCAGAAAAACAAGTTTTACAATGGCAAGGTCTTCAAGTCAATCAAGAAAACACAATAAGCTTTCAGCCAGCAGCCTCCAACTCAGACAGGTTTGCTACAGCACACTTCTGTCACAAGAGTTAAGTCAGAAAACCTTCACTGTAAAAATGTTGGTTTTAAAGCTCAAGTGGAGGGAAACCACACAATCTAGATACTACAGTCCTATAAAACTAGCAGACACAATGTAATTAAGTACTGAAGCAGCATTAGAAAGAGTTCAGCTTTGAAACTCTACTAAAAAGTGTGAGAAATGTAACAAATACAGGATTATTATGAAATACAGTAAAAATAATCAGCAGACATGCAAAATGATACTTATTTTTGTTCTTTTAACAGTGGATGTCTTTAAAATCAGCAGATTCTCTGTAACTGTCAGGCAAAGCAGCCAAACCAAAAGTAGCTTTGAGGAATTGAGACCCATGACACATTCCACAGTAAGAGTGCACATCTATGACATACCCCACAGTGATGGTGTGCATTCGTAACATACCCACACACTATGTGGACGTCCGTGACATACCCTACAGTGACAGTGCTCATCCATGAGCACCCCATGGAGATGTGCATATCCATGACATACCCAAGTGAGAAAACACAACCACCCAGAGGACCCCACTACAAATGCAAAATCCTTCGCTGACAAATTCTATAAACATGTAAAGTGCACAGAAGCATCTGCACCCCTCTGAAATAAATACAATGCCAAGTTTAAAAATAAACCCTTATGGTGAAGCCTCAAAATAAACATGGTCTACAATAAAAGGAAAAAAATCTTACTGCACATTAAAAAACTTAAATGCTCTTGCTAAGGCTAACAGAAAACTTTGAACCCTGACTAAATCAACCAAGCATATGTACAAGGTAAAAATAGAAACCTAGGCAAAAGACAATCACAAAGCCATTTTAAACAATATCAGAAACCTCAGAAATAATGTTCAAAATTTTACTGAGCTAATAGTAAACAATATTATACTCTCAGCCTTAAGACATGGCCAATCTCCTAGAGGGCAAGTCCTAAAATGCACTTTCCATGGCCAAGATTACTACCCCTATGGGGCCAGATAATATAACAAGATACCAGTTGGTCAGCTTGAAGTAAGACTCAAACCCCCTTACAGAGACTTTTCAATTCTAGCCTCCAAACAAGATGTGTACCAAATGAACTGAGGACAGCAACCGTTACCCACTTCACAAAGGTGGGGTGTCAACCAGTCTGGGCCTGACTAGTCTCTTCTGTAAAGCCGTGGAAATGATCATTATGGAATTAGCAAAGACACAGATAATTTGCAAAACACTGAAGTAAGCCAATTTGGCTTTGTCAAAGGTATGTCCCTCCTAGTCAACATGTTTGACTTCAAGTAGTTCACCGAAACAATAGATGATGGAAAAATTGTTCACACCACACATCCGAACTTTGTAAAAGCATTCAACTCCCCCTCCCATTCAGGCACAGTTAATAAACATCCAGCTAAATGTAAATCCCTGTGTAGCTCACTGAATAACGTACTGGCTAACAAACAGAGCCCAAAAAATTAGGTCGAGTGGCTCTACCTCCACCAAGAGACTTGTCACTACTGAAGTACCCCAGGGCTTGGTCTTCCCTCCACTCCTTATTGGCATCTACTTCTGACAGTAGTAGGCAAATGTTGAAGGCTTATGGCTGACAAAGTTTGCTAATAACTGTAAACCCAGTGCCATCATAAATTCTCCAGAAGACACCAAGATCCTTTAGGAAGGCCCATCAAACAAATGGCTGGTGTCAAAACCATGACCTAAAACTAAACGCAAAAAAGTGTGTAACTATCTTTCAGCAAAACAAGATGTCCCTTGCAACTACATCACATTAACAAGATCATCATTCCATTTTAATATACGGAGTTGGAGTGTTGTGTCATCACCATCTCTCTCTATACAATGCCACTCTCCTACCTTCTACCACACTCATGCCTGACTGTCATAGGTTTTCTCACATAATCTGTCCATCTCTTTGCTGGATGCCCATTGTTTCCTTTTGCCTTCTTCCTGTCTGTCCCAAATTATGTGACTGTCTACAGCTTTTCCGCACATGTTCTGGAACCATCATAATCTGCTCTCTCTGAACTTTTCTGCAACTGGAGCTACTTTGGCTTCTGCTCTTATGTCCTCATTTCTTTGTCTGTCCCACAGTCTGCAACCTACCACCCATCTCAGGCATTTCTCTATCCTTTACTGAAGTTCTTGCTCAGAGTCGGCCAGTAATGCCACATCGTCTGCATACAGCAACGTTGCTCTGTCCATTCTAACCCATTTACTAATGTAGTCCATCACCAGTATGAACAGCAGTGGGCTCGGAGCAGAACCCTGTTGCACATTCACTCCAACTGGGAGCTCCTCTCTCCATACTGGAGTTACAAGGTTCTTGTACACAGCCTGCATTAATTCTACCAATGTTTATGGGACTTTGAACCAGTGCAGGAATGCCCAAATCAGCTTTCTTGAGACCTTTTGGGTATTGATTCTTGGGACCTTGTCATAAGCTTTCTTCAAGTCTAGGAATACCAATTTGGGCTCTTTACTTATCTCTAGCTTCTTCTCACATGTAGTCTCACTGCAAACACCGGGTCAGTTGTGCTGCATCCTGATCCAAATCTGAACTGCTCATCTCCCATCTTAAGTTTCCATTTCTCTGTGTACTTCTTTATCATTCACCCTCTCTAGAACTTTCTTGCAGTAGGACAAGAATTTAATACATCTGTACTGCCCACGAATGTCCCCTTTGTTATTAAATACTGGCACTAGTATGCTTATTCTCCAGTCATCTGGGATAAGCCTCTCTCCATAGTGCTTTGAGTATTCCCAGAAGCAATTTCTCCTTTATTTCACCCAACATCTTGACCAGATTTGCTGTGACCTCATCTGAGTCTGCTGCTTTCCCTGAGTTCATATTTTTTAGTGTTGTTCTTACTTCTTGTAGGGTGGGCTCCTCCTTTTTCATCCTAAGCTATGTCTGGAAGCACAGTGTCTGTTGAGTCTTTTTCATTCAGAAACTGCTGGAAGTCCACTGTCTGTCATTACTTTCCTGTGGACTGGTCAGCAGGTTATTGCTGGCATCCCTTATGAAGGATGTCTGACTACCTTTTTATCTTTGCCTTGCAACCTGATGAGAGTTTGCTTCTGCCACCTGCTGAGTTACTTTCCAGAGGCTGGTAGTGGTGTCTCTGATGCCCTGTTCTTTGTTATTGCAATTCCTCTCTTTGCTTCTGTCAGCCAACTAAGTATTCCTTTCTAGCTTGGCCTGTCTTTTCCAGCTCCCACTACTTCTTGCACTCCTTTCTTTTGATGACTTTCTGGACTTCAGCAATCTACCATCAGCTTTCTTTATATACCTTATTTCCATACTTGGCACAGCTGAATATCTATTCTGTAGTCCTCAAACATGCTGTTTTGAGGCTCTGCCATTCTTCTTCAACTCCATTTATTTCCTCTTCTTGATATGCTACAGACCCAAGTAATTCATTTAACTGTTGTGCTTTCTCTCCAGTCAACTTCCAGGTCTTCAGCCTAGTCTCTGTTGACCTTGGAGCCTTTTCTGACCAACTGCTTGCGGGTGGTTGTGGCTACCAGTGGTTTATGCTGTGGGATGACTTTCACCAGGGATGACTTTGCAATCACAGATTCTACCCCACTGCCCTTTCTTTACCAGGAAGTCTACCAGACTTGCATGTGGGCTACTCTTGTATGTAAATCTTGTGACTCTCTCAAGCTACCTGCAGGCAGAAGTCTACAACCACCTCACCTTCTTTAATCCTGTTGCCCCATCTGTGTGGATCCAGGCAGTTTTCAAATTCTGTTGTCTGTCCCAATATTTGCACTCATATCACCCACTATCAACACCAATTCCTGTTGTCCTACTTTATCCAGTAGGTCCTGCAACTACTGCCTGAATGCACTCTTTTCCTCACTATTACAGCCCTGCTGTGGGTCACAGGCTGTGATTATGCCCTGTCAGTAGGCTTGAGTCTGTCACTAATTCTGATGACATCCCTCACTGTCTTCAGAAGACTAGCCCTCACCATAATTCCCACATCGTTTCTAGCCTGTCCCCTTCTTGAGTAGAAGACTCTGGATCTCAAGACAAGTGGCTTTGCTGCACTGCCCTTCCATCTTGTCTCCTGGATACTCAAGATGTCCAGCCTACTCCTTAACATCATGTCATCCACTTCCAAGCTCCATCTTGTCATTGAGCCTATACTAAGTGCAGCAACTCTAAGTTCATGTTCGGCAGGTTGATTGGACTAGCATCCACTCTTTGTTCAATTAAGCTATCCCTTGTAACCTAAGCTGGGCAACTGGAAACTGGCCGCTTAGTAGCTTACTGACCCAGGGGTGCTGGGCTTTATATGTTGGGCATACACTAGCCAGTAGGGGTGCAGACACCCCTCCTACCATTAGCATTGGTCCCTGGTGCAAGTCAGAGTAGGCCAGGTCCTCAACCCACTTACCACTGGCAAATACCCATGTCCATATGGTGACAGCAGTCAACATAACCAAGTCACCTACAGCCACACTTTACACCACTGAGTGTCTAGCCCTACCACAGTGCAAGTCTGTGATCTGTGCTCTCCCATCTTAAGAATACTGTGCACCACAGTAGATGCCAGAGCGGATAGTCTGTACAACTCTTCCCCCACAGGGCACTACCTAGATTCTGTGCTGCTGCCCACAACTCCATTCTTGGGCAAATTTGAGATGGAAACATTCACCATGTTTTGGGAGGTGGGATGAACCCTTCATAGATACAGGGAAAACATGCAAATTCAATACAGGCATTGCCTAGAGGTCAGGGTCGAACTTTGTAACTTGTGCATGGGAGGAGAACACCATGACCATTATCCCATCTGGTCTGAAAACTGACCCAGTAGTGAGAGACCTGGGAATATATGTAGACAATGAGCTGTTGCTCGACCACAGACTGTCAATTATTGTTAGGAAGGATTTCTTTATAGCACAAATTATTAGCAAGGGTATGGAATCCAAATCTAGGGAGGTGATCATTCAATTCTACGTGCAACTCATTAGGCCATTCATTGAATATAATGCACTATTTGGAAAGTACTAGTACAAGCACCTGACTCAACTTGAGCAAAAAAGAAGTTATGTTCTTACCATAACGTTCCATGTGAATTGTTCATCTCGCCTTTGTTCTTACACACGGGTTCGGAGCCGATCCTCACATCACCAGCTCCACATCTTCGAGGAAGCTCAAGGCACAGCTCTATCCCATGATCCTCCTGTGCTAACCCTCAGATCTAGTTTGCTAACACCAGAAGAATCCCACTAGTTACCATAGGAAAACACAACCACACTGTCTGATACTCTGTCATCAATAGAAGAGAAAAGATGCCATCCCTGATATACACTAGGAAGCTCAAGAATAACAATATCTAGAGAAGACTGAACTCTTGGGATGGAAGATGAACAATTCACATGGAACGTTATGGTAAGAACATAACTTCTTTATGTGAAATTGTTCGATCTTAGCGTGCCTAGCTCCTTTACCCTGGGTGGCTCACGGGAGAACATTCCTAAGAACAGTGGAACCAAACGTCGCCCTGTCTCTGGAGTTTTTATCTAATTTGTAGTGAGCAATAAATGTATGTGGTTTTGCCCAAGTTGCCGCCGCACAAATGGTATCTAATGGCAAGCAAGCGGCATGGGCTAATGAAGTAGAAATCGCCCTCGTAGAATGAGCTTTGGGGTTAAAGGGGAGTTGTTGCTTTTATTCTGAATAGACGAAATTAATACAGTTTGAGAGCCATCTGGATAAAGTAACTTTTGTTACCGCCTTTCCCTTCCTTTGGTCAGCATATGATACAAATAGTTAGTCTGACTTTCTGTATTCCTTCGTCCTGTCTAAGTAAAATCTCAGCTGCCTGTGGACATCCAATTTGTGCAGCATGTATTCCAACTTATTGGAGTGATTTTTGAAGAAGGTGGGTAGTTCAATCGATTGATTAATATTCTGGACCGAACAAATCTTTGTAAGGAAGGATGGATTGGTGCACAATGTTACCCCTATCTGGATGAAAAATCATATATGGGGGCCAGACAGACAACGCTTGCAACTCTGAAACTCTCCGGGCGGAAGTGATGGCAACCAGAAAAAGTGTCTTCCACGACAAAAACTTAAGAAGGGTTGTGGGGCAACATGAGCCGTGATAACATCAGGTTAAGATTCCATGGGGCCACTGGATTGGGGACGGAGGTGAAAGGTACCTTTCATAAAGGCTTTGCAAAGTCTGTGGGACATGAGAGAACTACCTCCCTGACCAACATGAAAGTTAGATATAGCCGCAAGTTGTACCCTTATCGTGGAAGTCGATGCTCCTTCATGAAAGTGTCGAAAGAAATTCTAATATCTTGTGTACTGGAGCCCCTGACGGATCTATACCCTGCTGCGAGGCCCATTTGCTGTTGTACAGCTTCCTTGTGGACGGCTTGTGGGAAGATACAATTATGTGTTGTACTGCAGGGGACAGTAAATCTGACCTGGCTAAGATGGGAAGCGGAGCAGCCAAGCTGTCAGTTTGAGGGACTTCAGGGATGTGTGAGGAACTAATAGATCTGGCACTGGGTCCAGAATCCACGGTTCCTCCACCTGATGAGTTTGAAGAAAGGGGAACCAGATTTGTCGAGGCCAGAATGGGGCTATCAGAATTATGGTCCTTTCCAGACGTTTGGCTTTCTGCAGGAATTTGGGAATTAGTGGGACAGGGGAAAAGACCAGTGCGTCGCTGAGTGCACCCCGCGGAGGGGATAGTAGGGCAAAGTAGCTTCTGCATTTGGCATTCAATGGGGATGCAAATAGGTCGCAGCAAGGCTGGCCCCATCTTCAGCAAATCTTTTCTGCGTCTTGAGATTTGAGGGACCACTGGGCAACAGGATGGCTCTGCTCAACCTGTCCGCAATGACGTTGGATGTCCTCGGGATGATCAGAAAGCGTCCGGTAGACACAGCCCATTGCCAAATCCTGAGGGCCTCTCTGCACAATGGATAAGACCTGGTTCCTCCCTGTTTGTTTATGTACCAGACTACTGACATGTTGTCTGTCTGAACTGTCACTGTTCCCAGAGGTAAGGACTTGTGAAAGTGTTGCAACGCTAGAAACACTGCCCTCAGCTCTAGGACATTGATGTGCAGGTTGTACTCCAAGTTGGACCATTGACCTTGGACTGTTCTTCCCTGAAAAAGTCCCCCCACCCTATCAGGGAAGCGTCCGTGGTTAAAGTAGCTATAGGACTGGGCAACACAAACGGTCGGCCTGCTGTTAGGTCCTGACTGTGCATCCACCATAGGAGATCCCGTTTGCAGGAGTTCGTGATTAAGATCTCGTGAGATAGTGGAAGCTGTCAGTAAGACCACTGAGTGAATAGCATCCATTGAAGAATCCTCATATGCATCCTGCCTAGGGGGACTACGATAAGAGCGGCTGCCATCATTCCTAGCACTCTCAAGATTTGCCGTGCAGGGTTTCTCCTGCTCTGAAGAAGGATAGAAATTTGATTTCTGAGGGCTGATACTCTTAGTGGGGGGCAGATTGATTCGAGCCAGGAAAGTGTCTAACTCTGCCCCTATAAATGAAATACGCTGTGAGGGCGATAAGACAGATTTTCCAAAATTGACTGTTATGCCCAGAGAGGAGCAAAGGTTGATGGTGTAATCCCTGGCTTGCAAAAGACGATACTCGGTGGTGGCGGACAGGAGCCAGTCGTCTAGGTAAGGAAACACGCGGAATCCCATTTGTCTCAAGTGAGACGCTACTACTGCCATGCATTTGGTGAACACCCTGGGGGCTGAGGTGAGGCCAAAGGGCAGAGCACGAAACTGAAGTGACTGGCTCCCAGCAGGTGATCTCTGGACGCTCTGGCCATCTTGATATGGTAGCACGCATCTTTGAGATCTATAGAGCACATCCAGTCGCCTTCCTGTAGGAAAGGAAGGATCGACTGTAGCGTGACCATCCGGAACTTTTCCTTTTTCACAAAAGTGTTGTGTCTGCTTAGGTCCAAAATTGGCCTCCAGTACCCTGTTTTCTTTGGAACTAAAAAGAACCTTGAGTAAGTTCCGGATTCTATCTGGTCCGCTGGGACTGGTTGGATGACTCTGTTTTCGAGCAGCCTTTTTATTTCTATGGCTGCCTGGTCTCGCAGACTGGGTGGAACATCTGGGAGCTTTTTGGGGGAAGGTGGAATTTTTATAAATGGAATATTGTAGCCTCTGGTAACTATGCTTTTTACCCAGGAATCCGATGTAAGATTTAGCCAGGCCACTGGGTATAAAGCCAAACGACCCCCGACTGCCTCCAGAGTAGGACAGCCGGGCATGCACTAAGGAGTGCTGAAAGGGCTTCCCAGAGAAGGTATCTCTGTTGCCCTGATTCTGCGGACCCCCTCTGCTGCCTGGGCGGCGTCTTCCATTTCTTCCCCCTCCTCTGCCTCTGGAGGAGGCATCACTCTGTGTGGGCTGAAAGGATCCCTGAGTCTTTCGGAACCACATTTTCTTGCCCTTTGGGGTATGGTCTAGATGGGGCGAAAACAGAAGACAGGGTCTTCCCTTCTTGCTCGCACCTAGTGAGAGTCTCCTTTACTTTGGGACCAAACAGTGAGGCACCATCAAAAGGGTCGTTAGCAAAGGAAGACTTGAAGGCTTCCACAAAGGAGCATAGGCACAGCCAGGATTGTCTCCTCAGAGCAATTGCTGAGGCTGGCTGCATATGAAATGAGCCTCATGGACTAGTTAACTATGGAATTGAGGGTGTTAAGGTGTGCAGTCATTTTCTCGGAGACAGCAGCATCTGTATTGCCCTGGAGAGTATCTCCCAGTTCCTTGAGGAGATCTCTCTGTAGACGCGTGAAATGAGTAAGGTAGTTCAGCGATCGCATGGAAAAAGTCGCAGAACTAAACACACGCTTCCCATACCTGTCCATCGCCCTAGAATCCTTATTAGGAGGATGAACAGAGGAAGATGATTCGGACATTTCCTTCTTAGTGGCTGCCGCCACCACCATAGTATCCACTGGCAATCCTTTAGTCAGAAAGCTTTTGTCTTGAGGGGCCGTGATATATTTGTTGGGTCTGCAGGGGACCGGTTCCACTGTATCAGGTGTCTCCCACTATCAGGTCCATGAGCTCGTCAAAGGGAGGGGTCACCCAGGAGGTAGAAGGTTGAGCCCCAAATACCTTCAGCAACACCACAGAAGGGGCAAGGGTCTGCCAGTCTCCCCTCTGTTTCAAGATTTCCAAAATGTCAGCAAAAGAGACCTCTTCAGAGGGGGGACCATGGGGACCCTTCTGTTTCATCCAAATCAGTATCAGATGTCAGAGATTCCTGTGGGGAATCAATGTGCCTCCTCTTGCACAATCTTTTCCTCTGTACATCCTCAGAGGGGGCTTCTGGGGAGGCATCCGAGGAACCAGGGGGTGCCCTCTGGGGCTGGCTGAGGCATTGGGTCTCGACGCTTGGTAGGAACCGAAGGTACAGAAGCAGAACGTGGACCCTTTGGGGGTGGAGAAGAAGATGCCGATGACGTATGTGTCTGTTCAGACAAGACCTTCCTCATGATGTCGAAGGCACCGGTGCCCCGGCCCGAGGATCCCATCGGTTCCGAAGAAGCCGGTAGTTTCCCCGGAACCGGGACCACGGGCTCCGACCCTGAGGAAGGATCCGAGCTGATCTGAGCCGAGGCCCCGAGGGGGAGAGTCGGAACCGAAAGTTCGGTTCGACTGTCCGCCCCGGAACCTAGGAAAGATAGTCGGCTCCGAGACCCCCCCGGCTGGTTCCGAAGGTGTCGAGGTCAACGGTGTCGATAGCGCTACTGGAGGCTTCGGCACCGAGGGCTCTACAATCATCGGCTCTTCGATTCCTGGTTACAGGTCTCGGAGGAGGATTTGTCTCAGGGGCGGGAAGAGCCTCGAGTTTCTAAACCAATTGGGACGAAACCTCGATTAGTTTGGACAGAGCCGAGTTCTACATTAGCTTCTGTACCACTCGGTCCACGTCGGAGTCGGAAAGCAGCCTCGGATTGAAGGCGGTGGTACCTCCGACACCGGATCCAAAACCTGAGTCTCGATCAGAGACAAACATTCGACGCCCGACCCCGAGGTCTTTGGAGCCGGCGTCCGAATCTGAAAAGAGGTGCTCAGAGCCGAGGACTTAGGCTCCGACACTCTTGAAGACTTGGACCCCTTCGAAGACTTAGACACTTGTTCAGTCTTATCCAGGGCCTCCTGAAAGTCGGGTTTTAATAACCCTGTGTTCACCATCTTCCTGCGCCTTTCTAGCATGACCCTCCCACTGAAGGAATGACAGATTGAACAGTCTTCCTGCAAGTGGAGAGGGCCAAGACAGTAGACGCAGGAAGAATGGTTATCAGTTATGGACATCTTTTGTCCACACTGACACCTTTTAAAGCCTGACTTAGCTTTTTCTGACATACTAGCACTCTAGTAAACAAAAATAGTAACACTATATAAATATATATATATGTGAATATAACAACACACTATAACACTCTAAATATAGGTATAATACTTATCTCTATGTATATAAAGGGAAAATAAGTTAAGGCAGAAAAATTAACAATTTAAATCCTACTGTCAGTCCTGACAGAATAACAACAAGGCCTTAACTTAAGAAAAACACTAAACTATTTAAACTACTTTAGCTATATGAAAAAACACACTCTCTAAAAAACTATCAAACTCTACACTTCTAATCTACTTTTTAAACTACTTTTAAATCTACAAACTTCAAAAAGAAATGGTATAATAGTATGAAAAAATACTGGCCCGAGCCTCTCACGATGCGATTTGCTGCTAGTGGCAAACTAGATCTGAGGGTTAGCACAGGAGGATCATGGGATAGAACTGTGCCTCGAGCTTCCTTGAAGATGCGGAGCTGGTGATGTGGCCGACTCGGAGCCGAGGATCGGCTCCGAACCCGTGTGTAAGAACAAACGGCGAGATCGAACAATTTCACATCACATTTTTTCACCAAGAAAATCAAGGGACTAAATCAAAAAAACTACTGTCACCACCTCAAAGCCCTGCCCCCTCTTCTCAGTGTTCTACAGGCTGCTGAGGGGAGATCTCTACTTCTCTGCTAGACATACAGAGCCTCTGCCAATCCATCCTTGTGGAACGTCTACACATCCACAAGTCGAACAGTGGCAGAAACACCTGCTCTAGGCACCTCAATCTCTACTGCAACTTAAACAGAACATGTTGGAAGGATAGGCATGTCTCAGAGAATATCACTTCTCTGGAAATGCACACCCCTTTCCACGTGACATTACTCACGTCTTACTTTATTCCAGGACAACCCAGATGCATGGATGGAAAACCATAAGTTCACCCTGGTTTAGCACAATTGTCCTTTATGGACAGAGAAAAGATATAAATGCCAGCTCCAGGGTTACAGTTACTCACATTTACTATACAAAGGTTATTGCACAATACTAAAGGATCATCTCACCCAGGGTTATACAAGACATCTTGGTACTAAACTACTAACGCTAGAAACTTAGTGGGAATGCATGGCTAAGCTGCTAAAGATCCTCAGAGATCAACAGTCTAGTAAATACCTATGAACACAACAGTGGGATTATGCATCCATGGCGCATGTGTCCATGGCGTATGCCACAGGGCATACGCGTCCATGCCATACGCCACAGGGCACACGTGTCTAGACAGGGCACACGTGTCCATGGCGTACGCCACAGGGCACACGCATCCATGGTGTACGCCACAGGGCACACGCATCCATGGTGTACGCCACAGGGCACACGCATCCATGGTGTACACCACAGGGCACACACGTCCATGACATACACCACAGGGCACACACGTCCATGACATACACCACAGGGCACACGCGTCCATGGCATACACCACAGGGCACACAAGTCCATGGCGTACACCACAGGGCACACGCGTCCATGGCATAAACCACAGGGCACACATGTCCATGGTGCACTCCAGTGAGAGTAAACATCCTTGGCATACCAAAGTCTTGACTGCAACTGCCTCTCATACTCGAGTACATTTTCACTCAGTTTTATTCATCAAGATATAGATATTTTTCCTGCAGTAATTCTAGTGGTGTTGAGGTGATCTGCTATACTTCAAGGCTATAATCCATGTGTGTGCATGAGAGAGATACGGGGGAACAGAGCCAAAGGGACGAGGCAAGCTGTATGAGCAACGGGGGTGGGTGATGGTGTTAGTGCTGTGACTTATGATAGCTCTGTAGAAACTGTATTTTATGTACACATTGTAAAAGTCTATACAAACTACTTGGTGTTGGGGTAGAAAAGTATTTTGCAGTGAAATTAATTAAACCTAACAAAGCGATTTAATTAATGTAGCCAGACTTGATTCATCTGATAAATCACATTTTCAGTTTGATGGACTGCCAAACTACTGTACAGAGTGGAGGCAGTTCCAAGTTTGGCACACAGTCTGTCAACAACAGATGGGATTTCACATCTTATTAAACGATAGTAGTGGAGTCATATAAAAACTGGTCAAACAGCTTCTATGTTATCTCATTGTCTCAGGTTGCGACTTTGGAAGGGTCTTTTATCTGCTGGTATAAAAATATTACATTTGAGTTGAATCCCTGCTTATCTTGCTGAGCTCCATTTGTGCCTGACAGAGTACTTCTTAATCTGAATTACAGAGTTACATAAGCATATGTTTCGCACTTTATCTAATTGTTCAGTGTTCCTCATCAGCCCTGCACTAGTTGTATTTATTTGCTTATCAGTACTGTATTGTTTTTTATTTGTTTGACTGAATTATTTACTTTTGTGTGTCTCCATTTATATAACTGCTGATCTGTGGTTGAATTTTTTTCTCCCATCCTCCCACGCAATTGCTGTTGTGTTCTTATAGTTTGTGGCTTTTGCTGTTGCCCACCCCTACTGTAAATCTGATAAGGGACACTCCTCTCATTCCCATCTCATTAGCTCATTCTACTTAATACAGAGATCATTCAGGAAGGTCAAACCCCTTAGTACCTTAACCTTCATTTTTTTCTGTCCCTCCTCTCTACTAACAAAAAACACTTTATTCAGCTTCTTTTACTGTATTTGTGGTTCCTCCTCCTGATCTATTACTTACTTGTTCAGCTACTTGCTGCGGTCTTGTTCTCAAAAGTGTTCAATTGCATCTTTTCTGTTGCATTTGTTACTGCTTGTTTATAGTCTGTTTAAATTGTGTTATTCTAAGCCTCTTAGTTTTGGTTTAAGCACTTGGGCTTTAGGCTAATCCCTTAGCTCTCCCTGGCCTTCTCTCTCTCAGATTCTGAAAAATATGGATAGACAATTTCCTACAGTTTCTCCTGTCAGTCTGGTTGACATGGGCATCCTGAGACAGTGTAGCAACTGCCTTATGTACACAGACAACCACCTACTACTACCACCTAGGAACAGAATTTGCGAGAGATGTAATTACATTAGGAACCTAGAGTCCAAGCTTTCTCCTTCACAAACCAGTATATCTGACACTGAGAAGGTTGTCAACACAATCACTACACCTCAAACATCACCCACATCGACACAACACACATCCACATAAGTGGAGGTCCTCAGCAAAAACATACCCAAACAAAGGAGACATCAGAGGCAAAAACACATGCGATCTCCACAGCCCTCCACACCACATACCATGCATAGTTCACACACCTGTGTCTCACAACCACTAAGGCTTAACCATAAACCCAACATATTAGTCATAGGTGACTCCATTGTGAGACACACAGATGTGCCTCTCACCAGGCTGGATAAGGAGAAAGTTACAGTTAGTTGTCTGTCAGGGGCCAGAATCTGCCATATCACATATGCACTCAAGTCTCTCAACTTCAGGTACTGTTATGACTCTGTTATAGTTCATGTTGGTGGGAATGACTTGAGACGTACTCCCTGGACTATATGAAGAGACATACGATTGAACTCGCCTGACATGTGTCCCAAGCAGGTATGTCCCTAGCCTTAAGCAGCATTCTACCATCACCCAGAATGATGCCTGAAAACAAACAGAAAATGACTGATGAACAATTAGCTTAGTTTCTGGTGTCATTCCAAGGGGATCCAGCACCTGACAGCCTGGGAAGATATGATCGACAGACCATGATGCTTTGCCAGAGATGGCTTGCATTTGTCTCACCTGAGCTTCAGGATTCTGGCAAAGGCTCTTGCCTCACCTATCGTGCCTTTTTAGGAAAAGTGATGAGGTTAAAACTACCAACATAAAAATTTCAACAAAACACAAATTAAAGGTCATGCTGTTAAACACAAGGAGTCTAAACATGAAACTGCACTCATTGCAAGCATTCCTAACCCTGGAAAATGCTGACATCTGTGTAGTCACAGAAACCTGGTTCAAAGCTATGAAGAGCACCCCAGCCTTACCTGGTTACTCATACTATCATGCATTCAGACCCCAAACTGTGGGTAGTAAAGACAAAGGAGGCAGAGTTTCAATATATATTAAAGACATGCACACCTCCAGGCTGGTCAAACAGTTTGACGCACAGGAGACACTCCAGGTGCAGTTAACTATTGACTAGATCCCTATACAAATCATAGCTAGCTACCGGCCCCCAAATCTGACCCATGATGCCCAAACTGCCTATCTAGACCTCTTCGAATCTATCAAGATTCAACCCTTTACCCTGATCCTGGGTGACTAACTACACAAACATACACTGGAAGAACTACTCTTGCTAGAACACAAAAGCCCAGAGATTCCTCGATTTTGTCAATGCAAATGCTTTGGAACAGCTAGTCGATCCCCACAAGAGGTGATAATATCTTGGACTTGGTATTAACCAGCATGAGTAACCACTGCAGCATCCCTGCAGTATCATCCTCCCTTGTAAGATCTGACCATAAAGTGATTACGTTCAAAGTCACCATCTCCTCCAACCCCCCTCTAACTGGGGTCAATTTCTAGGGTC
This sequence comes from Protopterus annectens, assembly GCF_019279795.1. NCBI lineage: Eukaryota > Metazoa > Chordata > Ceratodontiformes > Protopteridae > Protopterus > Protopterus annectens. Next base: position 840,857,594 of record NC_056734.1, on the reverse strand, counting down.
AATCAAAAAAACTTCTCCAAAGCGGATTACAGCCTCCTGAGGGATGGTATAAACACCTTCACAACATCAGTATCTAAAACTATACCAAATTACTATATGAACATTTATATAGATGCATGGAATCAGAATACCTGACAGGACTAAATCATCCTCCGCAAGGAAGAGTAAACCTGTCTGGCGGACACCTGCAATAAATAAACTCTATAACAAAAGAAAAAAATTGCTGTCCAGGAACAAGAAGGAGCAGCTGCCCAACTGGAAGCAATCTCTCCTTAGCCTAAACAAGCAAATAAGAGCACTAGTGAAATCCTCCAAAGCAAACAGAGTCCAAATTGGCCACATCTACTAGAGATAATCATAAAGCCTTCTTCACATACTAATGCAATCTCAAAGGTAACACCCAGATCTGTTCAGTACTGGTGGTCAAGGACACCACATATACAAATGCTGTAGATATAGCAAACTTGCTGGCTGACAGATCCAGCGAAAACTTTACCCCTCTGACCCCCCATCAGTAAATCAGGACATCCTCACTACCTGCCCGCTTCCACTTATATCTAGGGATCAGGTCATTACTGCTCTTTCAAAGGCAAAAAATACAGCCTCCATGGGACCTGATAACATCCCAGGCTGCATCCTACATGAACTCAGGCAAGAACTTGCAGCACCATTAGGCACCCTATTCAACCAAAGCCTGAGTACCAACTTTGTCCCAGCTGAGTGGAGGACAGCCACTGTCATCCCTTTACACAAAGGTGGAGCGTCCACTGATCCAGGAAATTATGGACCCATAAGCCTAACTAGCCTGATCTGCAAGGCCATCGAATGTATTATCATGGACCTCATAAACAAGGACATTGGCAACCTCCAAACAGTCAATCCCACACAGTTTGGCTTAGTCAAAGGGAGGTCATGTCTGTTAAATTTGGTTGTCTTTTTTGAGACAGTCACCAAAGCCATGGACGAGGGGAAGGCAGTGCAAACCGCCCTACCTTGACCTGGCCAAAGCCTTCGACACTACTCCCCACGAGGGCATATTAAAGTCTCTCAACTAGGCATCAATCCATATGTTACCAGCTGGCTCACTGATCGAACCCATCTAGTGAAAATAGGGGAAGCCACCTCAAGCTGTAGACCCGTATCTAGTGGTGTACCCCAGGGTTCGGTCTTGGGGCCTCTGTTATTTGGAATATACTTTTCTGAGGTATAGGTCAAAACCAGTGGGCTATGGCTGACCAAGTTTGCAGATGACTGCAAGTTGGGAGCTGTCATTAACTCCCCTAGTGACGTGGACATCCTCCAAGAGGGTCTCACCCAAACAAATGACTGGTGCTAGAGACATGGCCTCAAGCCGAATACAAAAATATGCATCATCATTCCCTTTGGGGAGAGAAATGTCCCGACAAATTATCACATTAATAACAACGTTCTAAGCACGCAGTCAGTCGTGAAGGATTTGGGCACCCAGATTGACAGCAGCCTGACTTTTGACCACCATGTTGCTTCCATTGTACGGTAAAGCTTTCTACATGGCCCACCTCATAAGTAAGGGTATGTCATCCAGAGACAAAGAGGTCATAACATCCCTGTATTCTTCCCTTATAAGGCCCATTATTGAGTACAACACCCCATTCGGCATGTACCTTGCAAAGCACATGCAGCAGCTGGAAAGACCACAGAGGTTCCTCACCAGGAGAATCCAGGGCCTCAAAAATCTACCATACACAGATAGGCTAAAAGCTCTATCTCCTACTCTGTTTCATACAGACTCCTCAGAGGTGACCTCTGTCTGGAATACAAGGCGATCTCAGACCCCGCCTTGATGGGACTGCTGCATATCTACAAGTCAAACTCCACTCGAGTAACCCGCACACGTGGTCTCAACCTGGTCTGCGACATCAATAGGATTTGGTGGCGGGACAGATGTATCCCGGAGACTCCCCACAACTATGGAATAGACTCCCTCTCCGTGTCAAGCAGACTACCTCTTTACCCCTTTTTAAGCGGAATCTGGATAACTGGATGGGAAATAGAAAATACATCCCTGGGATTCCACCCGTGTCTCTGCTGGACAGGGGCATCGGGTGCTGATTTGTCTATGCATGGGCTAAACTCTTAGCTAGGCTTATAAGGGCCTCAAGGCCAACAGCCTAGTAACTTCCTATGATCCTACATTAAAACAATGAATTCCATACAAAACAGCCTTGAAAAAATGTGCATCAACTGTATTTGAGGAAAAATATGAAACACACCACTACACAAAATAGAATAGACACTACTCCTACAAAATAGTACACAAGAGGAAGTTTGCCTCATACACACACACATTCCCAAGTATACTAACTTCAATGTTGCAAAAATTCAGGGAATGTGAAATTAACACAGGCAGCATCAGCCTTACAATATTTAACTAATCCGAACATCAAAAAAAGGCATGAAGATTTAACATATAATACATATATGTTTGGCAACTTGACCTCAATTACTGCAGTTTGTCATTATATTGTACTTCATAGTCCCTGCTATGATGATATGGGCTGTGACATTCCAGACCGACCACAGAAAGTACAGTTGTATAAGAGCTCACCGTAACAGCAAATGTCCTACTGATCACTCTTGCAGTTTTCCTCACAAGCTGGATATCCTGGCCAGATTAAACACATGTCTGGCCAGCATACCAAAGCCTGCGTCCTGCCATGTGCCATCAGATGTATGACCTAAAGCCTGAAGGCAGGAGGTACATAAGGGATGTACAAGTATGAAAACCTTGGAACTTACTTGTGAGGTAACTGCATACATAAATACATAATCACCATGGAAAAAATATCCACCTCAGCAGGGGGGAGGTCCTCAAAAAACAAAAGGAGAGGAAAGGAATACTGCAATCAGTGATCTATAGGATTGTAGGATATTTAGTGCTTTGGCAAGTTCTTACACAATTGTAGTCTGTCCTTCCAAGACCACTGTTGCGGCACTCCTAACAAATGGGAGAGTAATAAAGATATTGAAAAGAGAGGGGGGGGGAAGGAAGAAGGAACTTAAATTCATTTCAAAGGACTCTGAAGAATGGACCTGGCAAAACCTGCTCTGGCACAAGAAAACACATCAAACTTAATAGTGTTTATTAAAAGAATGAACAGAGGACCAAGCAGCTGCTTCAAGAATGGATCTAGATTCCAGGCCCTTGAAAAAAATCTCCAGATGAGGCTACAGCCCTAGTAGAATGAGCTCTAATAGAGGAAGACAGCAGTTTCTCATGATAAGAATGGCAAAACTAGATGGCCTGAGCTATCCAAGAAGACACGGTTTGCTTAGAAACGGTTAAACATGGCATTTTTCTTGAAAGGAAACAAAAAATGCTCAGATTGTATCATACTAACCCCACAGACCCAGTCCCCCCTACGGAAACCACTCATCCTAATTTTTTCTCCCTAAAGCCCATCCCCACTACATACATTAGGACCCTTCTCTCCAAACTTAAACCATGTTCTGTATCTGTGGACAACATTCCATCTTACCTTCTCCAGTTAGCTGCTCACTCACTTGCCTATCCTATCTCAATCTTAATCAACCGTTCCATCTCTGAATCCAAGGTACCTTCCATCTGGAAACACTTCTATACCATACCTATACAAAAAGGAGGCAACTCCACTGAAATCTCAAACTTTAGGCCTATTGCTATCCTCTCCCCTCTGTCAAAGATCCTTGAAAAATGCATTCACTCAAGTCATTGAACATCTTACTCAGGAAAAATTACTAACACCTACTCAACACGGATTTCAACCCAAGCATAGTACACGCACAGCTCTTCTATCTTTTCCCAATACCATTTCTATGGCCAGAGATAACCACAAATTTGTCTCCTGCCTTTTCCTCGACCTTTCAAAGGCCTTTGACACAGTCTCCCACTCACTACTAATCAACAAGCTATCTAACCTTAACTTCTCCCCTAATACCGTGGTATGGTTTGAAAGCTATCTCAAAGACAGATTCCAGCCTGTTAGATGGGAAACTGCCTTATCTTCTCCTCTACAAATAAAAATGGGTGCCCCTCAAGGATCCATTTTAGGACCATTGCTATTCAATATCTTCACAAACTTACTCTACACCTCCTGCCAACTCTCCTCCATTATACAATACGGTGATGAATCTACTGTTTTAACTATAACTAACTCTCACTCAGAACATAACAGCAACCCAGTCATCACTAAACTCTGTAGAAATATGGATCTTCAATAACCAACTCATACTAAACCCTAAAAAAAACAAAACTCCTACTCTTCCTACCTAAATCAGCAAATCAAAATAAGACCTCCTTTACCATCCATTCACTCAATAACACCCCAATCATACCTGAATTAAGCTCAAAACTGCTAGGCATCACTGTTGATGACCACCTCAAATTTAATCTCCACATAAATAACTGCATCAGGAAAACCCACCAGAAGTTAGCACTGCTTTAAAGAAATAACAAATTCCTTACTCAGGAATCACAAATAGCTCTCACCCATTCCTATCTTCTTCCCTGCTTAACATACTGCTCCCAAAGTTTTACTAATTAAAACTCCACACTTACTGCTAGACTTCAGACTACATACCACAAAATAGCTAGATTTGCAACCCAACAACCCCACAGATCTCACCACTGTCTCTTACTAAAATACTTAAACTGGCTAGAACTGCCTCAACTCCTCCTTCTCTCAGCTCCAAACTATACATGCAATCCTAAATCAGCCATCCTTTTGTCCAGCCTTACACCCCATCATCTCCCACTATGCTCCCACAAGAAATCTCCGTAGCTCTTCTCAAGACCTTCTAAAATTTTATAAGCCCAAATCTAAAGCAGGACAAAACGCATACAGCTACCACCCCTCAATGGAATGGAACAAGCTACCTCTTATGATTCGAACACAGGCTCATCCCAAAAAGTTTAAGCTAGCACTAAAAGAACATCTTACCAAAAAGTGGATCTGCCAATGCTCAAACCCTCCTTAAAAACTCTCCTTCTCCTCTGATTTCCTTCTACAATTTCCCACTCATTAAACTCCTCTCTGAATAGACATCTTCCTGTAAATGTTCACAAAATGCAATTGCTTTTATTCTTTTTTTTACCTTTAATTATTTGTTGAATTACTATATTGTCACATTTGCTTTATTTTAACTATTCTAAAGCAATTCTGCTGTAACTCCACTTATAAAATATTTGTGAACATCTACCATTCTACTATGTATGTGCTGAAGCTTTTTCACTACTTGTTTTTTTTTTTAAACTTGTAACTTGTACCATATGGTTATTAAGTATGTACTGGAGCTTTTCTCCCCGGGCCTCTGCTGAAAAAGGGCTTTGGCTCAGCCAGACACTCCCGGTCAACAAATGTAAAATAAAATAAATAAATCTAACATCTTTAGTTTTGTCCCGGTAGAAACTGAGCTATCTATGTAAATACAAAGAATGAAGAAGTTCAGAAACCCTTTTGGTAGGGGATCAAGAGCTACCAACAACATAGTTTTTAAAGTACAAAATTCTAAGGATGACCTAGCCACAGGCTCAAAGTGGCAGGGTCAACCTTCCTAGTACATAATTCAGGTCCCAAGGAAAAGGACTAGTTTTTTTGGAGGCCTAATGTGAATGAAGCCTTTTAAAAAATGCTTGAACTCTAATCTAGAAGAAAGGGATGGATCTGCAGACAAGCAGAAATGGCACAAAAATGATTTGACAAAGTAAACAAGTCCAGAATTGAGAAACTCAAACCAGTAAGAACAGTAAAAATTCCCACTACAAAGGGGTCATGGTTGTCTTTCTTGCACCAGAAAAAATATATTTTCGATTACCTACCTAAGATTTTCTGGTAATAGGTTTTCAAGTCCTCAAAAAGATGGTGCCCAAAAGGGAAAAAAAAAATCATCACCCAAAGAGTCAATTGCAGTGTGTGGAGATGAGGGTGAATGAGCAAGCCCTTGTAGTGCATGAGCAACTCCATCCTGGGAGGTAAGTGTGATAACTGCCCCTGGTCATGTGAAAATGAAGGGGAAACTAATCTTGTCTAGGCCAAAAAGGAGTCACCAGCAAGATTCTGGGCCTGTCTGACAATATTTTGAAGGACTTTTGGCAGAAGAGAAAGAGGGAAAATGCATAAAAAAATTTCCCCTTCCAATTAAAAGACATGCTCATGTCTTCCATGTCAGTGGGCTTGGAACCCTGGAACAAAACTAGTTCAGACATCTTGCAACTCTTTTTTATAATGGAAGGAACCCACTTGTCTGTGGTGATTATTTGCCAAACTGGAAAACAGTGTCTTTGAGACAAAGGAATCTTTTCGAGGGGAGAGAGAGAGATAATGTAATAGGTTTATCAGGAAAAGGTTTTTGCGTGTTGGAATCCTGTGCTGACTTCTCTGGAAATCTATCCTTGGAAGTCAGTTTACCTTTTTGGGGTTGCATCTGTTGTCTTCTAACAAAAAGAGCTGCCTTGGAGACAGAGAGTTCCCCTGGTCCTTAGGAACAGGGAAAGGACAATCTATTTTAAATTGTTGCATCATCTTACCCTTGTACTCCAAGATTTTAAATAGGTCTGCAGCAGCATAACCAAACAAACTGTGATTGTCCAGAGGGGAATCCAGCAATATGACATTGACATCCTCAATAAAGAACTGGAGCCCTAACCTAGAATAGCTATGAATGACAGACCCAAATGCAGCTGCAGCCACCCTAGAAGTATCCACAGCATCATCACTGCATCTGCACTTGATAGTCTCTGGCCACCTATGAGGGAGAACTAAGCAGATACAAGACCGAGGACTTCTTGTCAGAATCAGGTATCGCATTTAAGATATCTCCAAAATTAGAAAGGCGAGAACACATACGAGTCTGATAGTTAACAGCTCAAAAGGTCCATGTGGCAGAAGTATACACTTTCTTGCCATACCTGTCCATGGCACTACTTTCCTTATCAGTAGGCAAAACTTTAGGGGAGGACAGCAATTTGGTAGGCTTGCCAATAGAGAGACAGAAATAATAGAAGGATTAGAAGAAGGGTTTTTATAAAGGAATTTAAGTGCATCAGGAACTTTATAAAGCCTATCACATTTCTTACTAGCAAGGATGCCTGGGATTCAGGGTTGTGGGCATTGAAGAAAAAACATCCAAAAAGGCTTTGAGAACCAGGGGATTAGGTGAAGGCTTGGGAGTTTTCATAAAAAGTAAAAGTACAATACCTCTGCTGGACATATGACATCTTAGAACCCTCCCATTTAAAAATACTGCATGATTTTAACAATATCCCTGAAAAAAAAAGTTGCTCGAAAGAAGAATAACGAGAAACCGAATAGTCTTCATCAGAAACCACAGCTAAATGGGAGTGGATTTGAAAGGAAAAGCCTACATTTTTTTTTTTTAATCAAAATCCAGTTCCTGATCCTCAGAGGAAGAATCCCTTCGCCATGTTGAAGGGGTAGAAGAAAAAGGAGCTCCCAACAGCCAAACGGACCCAGAAACTCTGAAAAGGCTTCATAGACATGAGGGTTTTGAACAGCCCTTGTGTAAAGTCTTGCCATTCTTTTTGGGAGTCACTCACTAAAAGAGGAGACAAATATTTAGTCTTCCGTTTGTTTCTTAGTAGGCACACCTTGTCTGTACAAACCTCAGTGGATGGATCAGAGGCCTGATGCACTTCAACTAAGGAACTGGGTACTTCCTCTAAGAAAGAATCTGAGGAGTACCCCCCCCCCCCGCACTTCGTAAATGACCACCCTAGATTTGGATCAACCTCAGTGGATAAGCGAGTGGCTTGACAAATATTGGCCTCTCACAGGTTGTGTTAGAAATGGACAAACTGAGGTCTCATCATCAAAAACAGTGCAGACATCCAGCTGGGGCTGGACAGCTGAAATTTTTGACTTCAAGTTTCTTAGATTACTTTTTCTAAAGATAACCACATCTGCACAGGAAGACTCTGCTGACATTGTGCCTTGGACTGGAACTTAAGTTGGTGATTTTCTAAATAAACCAGTAAGGAAGTGAGAACAATGCTTAGGGTCTTAGGGATGGAATGAAATTGAGCATTCCTTGTGCTTATGCTCTGCACCAAGGCAAAACACACACTTACTGTGATGATCCTTATGAGGAATCTGCCTCCCACATTCACCATTTTCAGTTTGGATAACATGTGGGTAAGAGTATATGAAACAGAAAGAAAAGAGTCCCCAATAGGGAACTTCTCTCCCCAAACAACTAGGTAATCAGCACTTAGATGTACGACCAAAAGATTGAAGAAAGAGTTCTGTGTTCAGACTGGCAGCAAAGTAGTTCTACAGTTTTCATACTTGTACATCCCTTTTATGCCTCCCACCTTTGCACTTGCGTCATACGTTAGACATATGGCACATGGAAGGGCCCAAACTTTGGTATGTCGGTTGGATCTATAGCTACCCTTGGCAGGATATCCCACTTGTAAAGAACAGCAATCATGGAAGGGCATCATGATCATACTAACAGCGTATTACAATTCAACAATAGTTCAGTCTCGTACTAGTAAAACATGCTAGCATCTGAAAATAATCTAAGTAACACAATCCACATTCCTTACATGCAATATTAAGACTTGATATTAAACTATTTTATGGTAATCTCAAAAATTAATACAACCAAAGCTAATAGTAATAATTAATGTACCAGAGTGCACACCCAAATTGTGATCTCATAACAAGAGGATTTCTAGTACAGTTCTTGGCTGTAGTGCCTTCTGGGCAGAATCTGTATATCCTTCCTGTGTCTGCACAGGTTTTCTAAAGGTGCTCCGGTTTCCTCCCACCTGCCAATACCATGCAGTAGGCAGACTGTCAACTCTAAATTGTCCCTAAAGTGGCTGTGGGTGTGCAGTGTGTGATATGGAAAACAAAGCCGACAATCTACTTCCACTCTCTACTTGCCTAGTAAACTTTGTGGATGGCAGCTGCTGCTCACAATGTCACTACAGGAGTCAGATGCTACTCATAAGCACAGTTGCATAAGACAGTTCTTAACTGAAGAGATAAAGCTCATAAGAAAGTCAACCAAGACAACAGCTTATACCTCCTCCATGGTATCTAGTGGTCAAGTGAATGGGGCAGCTGGGTTCTCACTTCTCACCTTACATTATTCCAGTAGGAAGAGTTCTTAATGGTGCAGTGTCATCTTGGCTTTCCCTCCACAGATAGTGAGGATATTTTTAGGACACTGATGTTATTACTGCTGTCTGTAGAATCCTAATGCTTTATGACTGTTCTAGTTATTGACTGTTGTACTCAATGTATATATATATTTTGCATCTGGTGTCCATTGCGTTTACTTTTTTATTTCTGCCTTTGTCTTACTTTGATGCACTTATCAGATCAGTGGCTGAAATAGGTACCTGTGGATCAGACAACTACCCTGGTTAATAAATGACTGATGGCAAGTCCAACTCAGAAAATATTCAATTCTTTCTCACCAGTAAGGCATGAAAAGAGAACTGATTTATACATTGAAGATATCCACCTCACGGCTAGTGATGAAGTTAGAACAGACAGACCTATAGAGATGCAGTTATGACCTACCTTCTTAAAGAGACTCGCAGGCTGTAGTTCTTTCAGTCCTTTTTTTTGATTCTCTAAGACTCAGGCTAAGGGGGGGACAAGAAGAGGAAGCCTTGCAAGACATTTCTCTCCAAATCTGCTCTCATACAATATGCAGTGAAATTTTGAGGGTTTGGCTCAAATTACAGCTGCAGAAGTGTTCTGAAGGGAAACTCCCATAACACACACCGCAGACACCATCAATTCTTGCACAGCCCAGTCTGACTAGTCTAGAGGGGTCCCTGTCAATTGTGATACCCAAAAATTGAAGATCTTGAAGCCTGAAAAATGAGTTTTAAAAGTGAATTCTTAAACTCACTCCTGATACATTAAAAAAAAAAAAAAAAAGTTATGTACTCACCTTAACATTCCATCTGTGTTGTCCATTTTCATTCTTCCTCAACTAATGGGTCTTAGATCCAACTTGTCCGCTTCTACCAGATCCTCAGATCGAAACACTCAAGCTTCTCCCTTTTATCCATAATGCTGTCAACCTAACACACCCCAGATCAAGTTTGCTGCCCTTAGAGATAAAGGGACAATACCTTAAAGAAAATAAAGGATAAAATAAGAAAAAGTGCAGGAGATCAAGTAAGAACAAAGGTTCGCAAAGAAAAACTCTCTGTTTTTTCCAGGAGCAAAGGAAAGGGGGTAGGTGGGTAGGAAGTTGAGTAAGAATGAAAACGGACAAGACAGACGGATTATTATGTTGAGTAAATAACTTTATCTGATGTCACTTTCATTCATTCCTCAACTAATGGGACAGAGACCCCAGCTAGCTGAACCTTGGGAGGCCTTCGTTGAAGGACACTCTGGAGTACTGTGGAGCCAAAAGCAGCTCTGTTCCTGGAAACCAAATCCAATTTGTAATGAGCAATAAAAGAATAAGCATTAGCCCAAGTTGCAGCTACACAAATGTCATCTGTGGAAGCCCTTGACCAAAAGGCTGAAGAGACCTCCAAAGACCTCGTGGAATGATCTCTAAGAGGCTAAGGCAAGGATAATCCTATTTTACTACAGACAAAGGGGATACAATCAGTTAACCATATGGCCAGTGAAACTTTGGAAACTGGCTTGCCTAATTTGTTAGGAGGGAGGGCAAGAGAGAGACAAACAACTGGTCAGTCTTCTTGAAATCCTTGGATCTGTGGAGATAAAAACAGAGTTGTCTATGCACATCTAAAAGATGGAGCATGTACTCTCCCTTATTTAAAAAGTCTGGAAAGATGACTGGGAGGTTAATGCTGGAATCAGAAGCTACCTTAGGCAAAAAAGATGGGTTGGTCCACAAAGACACCTAATCTTTGTGGAAAACCAGGTAAGGAGATTTGGAAGATAGAGTCTGGAGTTCAGATACTCACCTAGCTAATGTGACAGCAACTAGACAAATTGTCTTCCAAAACAAAAATTTTGGATCTGACTAAGCTGAAGGTTCAAAGGGAGTTTGGGTCAGGGCCTGTAGCACAATAGTTAAATTCCAAGGAGGGGTATGATCCTTTAGCAGGGTTCTATATAAAAAAGTCCCTTTGAGAAAGGTTTTACATAACTTAGATGAAGCTAAGGTAGAGTTATTTTCACCTACATGGAAATTTGAAATGGATGTCAACTGGACGTCCCTTAGTTGTAGAAAAGCTAGCCCCCTTCACTGAACATTGAAGCTAAAAATTCAACTACAGCTGGTACAGGAGCAGAAAAGGGTACAGATCCCTGTTAAGGGCCCAGAATACAATCTCTTCCAATTACATTTGTAAATCTTTTAGTAGAAACATTTTTTAGATATACCTTTATTGAATAATCACTCGTGACATAGGTAATTTTACATTTATACAAAAGTAATCAAAATGTATTAACACATTAATACTAATAAACATTATACTTCACATATACTGCTATACATCATACAACCCAAGCAACATTACATAAATTATTTAATTCCTGCCCCCCCCCCCTTTTTTTTTACACAAGAAACATCTTTATTAAATGATCACTTGTGACATAAGCAATCATTTATATAGATGAAAACAAACGACACGGGCACAATCTTAGTTGTAACCATTTTACATCACAAACCATACTGACACTCCCAGTTGCAAACATTATGCATCACTTATAATCTACCCAATCATGCTCAGTCAAACATTACATAGTTCATTTAAGTCCTGCCTTTTTTTTTTAAACCCAATCCTCCCCCTGTATGTGTTGTTCCCACAATTCCCATTTTTTCCTATGTAGTTTGCTCCTACCTTTTCTAAAGATCTCAATTCCAGTTGTTTTCCCTCTGTTACTATATTCATTACTTCTAATATAATCAGTTTGGCTTTTGATTTCCATTTTCTACTAATTACTTTTTTGGCAGCCACCATAACTGGACACAGCAAGGCCTTATCACTGAGAAGAAATGATGGACTGGGAAGGAGAGCCTGGGCTGTCTAGCAATCAGTGGAACTGGAGAAACCATGCAGTCAGTTTTAGGCTTATGTCATGTTCAGATGAGTCAGCCCTGTTGGGTGAGAAAGGAGATCTGGAGTGGGATCCAGTATCCAGGGTGGAAGAAGATGAAGCCAGAGAAAAGGGACCCATATCTGACAAAGCAAAAGGGAGCAATGAGGATAACTGTGCTCTTCAACCAGAATGTTTTTTGTAGAAATTTGGGAAGGAGAGGTATCGATGGTTAAGCATAAAGGAGACCGCAGGGTCAGTTGTGGACTAGAAGACCTCTTGGTGACTTGCCTATTGTAGGGATCAGGGCAAAGAACCTGTTGCACTTGCTGTTGAGGGGAGAAGCGAAAAGGTTGTAGCATGGTTGGCCCTACTGATGGAAAATCTGCTCCTCTACTTTTGCATTGAGAGACTACTTGTGAGGCATCTTCTGTTTAAGTTCCCCCATCTGGCCCTAGGTGAATTACCTCCCCACTTAATAACTGGCATTTACAGAACTATTCCATCTCCTCAATAATTCGTGGCAGAGAGTCTTTGAAGGGTAAAAATATGTACACCTACAGCACACACGGTCTTTCCCTCTTGCTCACATCTGGAAAGAGTATCCTTTACTTTGGGGATAAATAAGGAAGATCGGTACTTGCGTATTATCGCAACCACATTCCGAACAGGAGAAGCGGCTCATTTCCAAGCCCTTCTCTTTACGGAATGCATCATATAATTTGCAAAGTCTTTGAAAACAAGTTGACATGTAAATGTGAGGAATTACTTGTTTTCTTCACAAAAATGAACCAGGCAGCACCTGTCATACGATTAAAATGGCCATGATTTTGCATTTACTTATTGCTATTTACAGAATGCATCCCAAAACAAAATTTGTTCTGTTCATTTTCTAAGTGAACTACTGTCACCTTTAGAAATCATCCTTTTATTTTAACTGTACCTACATATCTGAATCTTCTGGAGTCAAGCCACCCCAATGTCAGAAATTGCTTGCTTTTTTTCAGACAACTACAATACGGGCCGCCTGACAGACATTCCATGTCTCCGGGAATTTGGTTGTAATCATTGCTGTTCAGACAATGCATGCCGAAACAAAGCACATTGCTCTGATGATCCGTTTGGATGTGCAGGTGTTTGTGTTTCAGAAATTCATGTTCCATTATCTTACATTGGACGAGTTTTATAAAGAAGTGTCAGTTCTGCCCCTCACCTTTTCTATCGTATGTACGACTGGGCACAAGCATGACCCTTCGGGCTGTGGGTCCCCAAGGAAAGGTCCCCCCGGACATCCTTGGAAGAAACTTTTCAACTAAATATCTTTTCACCGCTGTCCTTTTAACATCTGTTATGAAATGTTTTGTAAATTACATTTGAATGTATTTGCCCCAAAAAATGTACTGTTCAGAATGAAAATGGACTGTGAACACGTATTTGAAATGTGGTTGCAGTAATACATAAGTACCGGAAGATCCATCAAAGGGAGCATTAAAGAATGAAGAGAAAGGGCTTTGCACATCACACAGTCACATCCAGGCACATCTCCTAAAGGCTATGCTTAAAACCGTTGCCCATGAGGTACCCTCTACTTCATGGGAGATCAGCCTCATGGGTGCATTAGATATTGACTGAAGGGTGGCCAGTGGCACGGTGACTATTTTAGTTCTCAGCATACATGGACCCAGAGAGAGATATGGAAAATTCTTTAGTCAAATCTTTCTGTAAACTTGTAATTCAGCAACCTCAGAGCAAAGGTCGTTGGAGTATACGCACTTACCAAATCTGTACAAGGCCCCAGACTCCCTATTAGGGGGATGGACAGAAGAACTCTGCTTTGCAAGCTCTTTTTTGGTGGCTGCCACCACAACCATGGCGTCAACTGGGACTCGCTTGCTTCAGTACGTCCTGTCCTTGGGAGGAGTTAAATTTTTGTTTGGACATTTAGAAATCAGCTACAGAGTATCCAGCTCCTTCCATGGCCTTTGAGAAATGAGACCTATTAAGTTAGTCAGCCAGGGGAGTCACCCAAGACATAGCTGGGCCAGACTCAAAAGCCTCCAGAAACACAGATTCCTCCTGGGAAGGGTAGTGGAAGACCAACCACCTTTCTGTTTTAAAAGCTCTAGAATGTTTCTAAATGAGAAGTCTTCGGGTAGAGATCTGGTTGACCCCTCCATCAATATCAGTGTCCTCCATGAGAGATTTCTGAGGGGAATATAGGTGTCTCCTTTTACATGTTCTCTACTGAGGTGGTCTGGAGAAGTATCAGAAGAGATGAGAATGTCCTCAGGGACCAACTTGAGACTTGACTGAGCTGGCTATCCCAGTGGAATGGAAGAACGAGGCTCAGAACAAAGACCCAAAGGAGGTAAAGTTGTCTGATTGGAGGAGGCAGAGATGCCCTTTCTATCAGTAAAGACAAGGCCCTCTCCACAATCTCAAATGCAGTGTGTCTGGGGGAACCGAAGTCCGCGGACAAGGAGCAGATACTTTCCGAACCGTTGGCTCTTGCAACCCAAGCACTCCACCCAATTAAAAGTCAGACCTGAGCTGTCCAGTGCCGAAGCCCCAGGAGGCAGAGATGGCTCGGACAGTTTCGGAGTCTATTCTAGCCCCCTGGATCTGGCACCGACACTTCGGCTCCTAGAGTTCTCCGACTCCAAAAGGCTTGGAGCAAGGTGACTCTGGGAAGTTACTGGAGTTGAAGAACAGGCCGTCTTCGGATCTGATCAGGACATCCCCATGGGTCTCAGATCCAAGGGGTCTAAGACAGTGGGTTGGATCAGTGGAGGAGAGACCAAAGGGGAAGTAGACAAAGGTGGGCTCATGGATCTGATGGGAGTGAGAGCCAGGAGTATCATCATCTGAATTTTAGCTCTGAGAAATTTTCTCATTATCCTATCCACGTCAACCCTGGACAAACTCCTTGAATACCTGAGAGAAGAGGTGGGGGACGAAGGTCTTGAATGTCTAAAACGGGGTCCCTCTAAGAAGGATGAAGGGTCCCTCTAAGAAGGATGAAGGGAGCCAAGAAGTGACTGGATCCGGTAGGGGATGATATGATTGAATCTGATGTAATTCTGATTTTGAAGTAATCAGATCCAAGGTGGTTGGATATGATTTTTTTTATATTTTAACAGGAGCTGAATATGATGTGTGATCTGATGACCTCTTGCGAGATTCTGTATCTATAGGAGCAGAGTTTTGCTTCTCCTTATTGGATTTGAGGGGGGTTGAGCCCCAGCTATTGAAGCAGAAGAAGAAAAAGTGGAAGGGAGAAGGCCCTTCAATATCAGCTTGTTCCTCCTGTCTGTGAGAGCCCTGGAGTTGAACCCAGAGCAAATAAAGCAAATTCCATCTAAATGTGTGGCTCATAAATATACACATTATCCTGTGGGCATCTGAGTTTGGTATTTTATGCCCACAGGTGATGCATTTTTTTTAAAGCCAGTAGGTATGCCAGCCATACTGACCTAACTAAGCCAAGGCATGAAAAACTACAAATTTGTTTTTTTTTTTTTTGAAAAGGGAATAAAAATGGAAGAAAGGATTAACCAACAATGGTAGTGCAAGAATTACTCTGAGCACAGCAGAACATTTAACAGAAAATGTTTTAACAGCAACACACCAGTAATGGTACCACGGAGAAGTACCAAGAAATCGGGAACAACCCTTCAGAAAAAACATGAAGGAAAACTAAGTAAACAAGGGAGAAAAGTTGGAGAAAGGAATTAAAGTAGCTAGTAGAAAATTTAAGTTAAACTCACTTTTATACTACAAAAACACCCAAAAGATTAAGAGCGAGAGGATCCACATCTGAAGCTCAATGGCAGCAAACATCTGAAATGTTTGGTTGTCAGGGCATTATGGGTAAAGGGGGGAGCTTTGGAGTTTGGATCCGAGGATCTGGTAGAAGCAGCCAAGTCAGATCAGAGTCTGATCGAACACCCACTAGCTGAGGAATAATATCAGATACTTCTTTATGTCAGAGGAGGGTATATTCGATGGTCTTCTTCTTCTCTTTTGGCTGTTCCCGTTAGGGGTCGCCACAGCGGATCATCTGTTTCCATTTCTTCCTGTCCTCTGCATATTGCTCTGTCACACCAGCCACCTACTTGTCCTCTCTCACCACGTCCATAAACCTTATCTTAGGCCTTCCTCTTTCCTTCTTACCTGGCAGCTCCATCCTTAGCATCCTTTTCCAAATATACCCATCATCCCTCCTCAGCACATGTCCAAACCAACACAATCTC
Organism: Protopterus annectens; assembly: GCF_019279795.1. Lineage (NCBI taxonomy): Eukaryota > Metazoa > Chordata > Ceratodontiformes > Protopteridae > Protopterus > Protopterus annectens. The sequence goes on along the minus strand of NC_056734.1, from coordinate 840,841,312 downwards.
GCCTCTCTGCCTTTGTCTCCAAAGCGTCCAACCTGAGCTGACCCTCTAATATACTGATTCTTAATCCTGTCCATACTTGTCACACCCAGTGCAAATCTCAACATCTTTAACTCTACCACTTCCAGCTCTGACTCCTGCCTTTTTGTCAATGCCACTGTCTCCAACCCATATAACATAGCTGGTCTCACTACTGTCTTGTAGACTTTCTCTTTCACTCTTACTGGTACCCATCTGTCACAAATCACTCCTGACACTCTTCTCAACCCATTCCACCCTGCCTGTACTCTCTTCTTTACCTCTCTTCCACACTCACCATTACTCTGAACTGTTGATCCTAAGTACTTAAACTCATCCACCTTCGCCAACTCTACTCCCTGCATCCTCACCATTCCTCTATCCTCCCTTTCATTCACGCACACATATTCTGTCTTAGTCCTGCTGACCTTCATTCCTCTCTAGAGCACATCTCCACCTCTCCAGGGTCTCCTCAACCTGGTCCCTACTCTCACTGCAGATCACAATGACATCTGCAAACATCATAGTCCATATTTGATGGTAACATAACAAAATCAGACTTTGTATATATTCCCCCACATTCACATTTGTACTTCTGTGATTCCAAGGATTACAATTACCATCCTAGGAATTTCAAAAGGTGCCCAGTCTAAGGAAAAAAAACATTTTTACTAACAGAAGGGAGTGCTACAAAATAACCAATTTAACAACTATAACTATAAAGCACTCCCAAGTTCCAAAGCTAACTTATGGCAGATAACTGAACACTTATAGCTCAGCCCCTATCTAATCTTGTACTCGTTTTCTATCTGAAATGCAACATAAACATCTCACTAACTATGCTGTAACCACTGGCTCTGGTTTCATTAACACAACCATACCACAACCTCTTTTGCAACTTGACCTCACTAAGGCTAATGACACAACTGGACATTCAATTCTGTTGGATGAGCTGACATCTGTGTTTGTTGACGCAAAACGTCTAATGCAGTTTTAGAATTCTGTCTCCAATCATACTCAGCCTATCTGGTGATATTTTCCTACAACTAGACCCAATGTCTTACAGATCAGATTTCCCAAGGATAACTGTGAATTAGATGTGGCATTCCTGTGGCAAAATATTTTCATTACCCTGATTGCCCTGAAGTGGTTAGGCGCTGCCACTAATACAGAAACAAAACAGCTTGATTTACAGGAGGTCCTACTCTGTCTCTGCAAATTTTAGTCTCTACGAATGAAGCATTCAAAAGATTTCAAAATCCAGTGGCATGCTATTCAGTCTTTGGTCCCTTCCTGAGAAAGTACAGTTTTGTACCTACCATAAATGTAGATGTTCGAGTGTTCACCCTGCTGCAGTCATCACACTTGGGTTATCCTGCCGTCAGGCGGTCCCGCAGTCGGCCCGAGTTCCAAAGTCTTGGTCCGGTGTCGGTTACTGTTGCTTCTTCCCTGACGTCAGTGCGCCAGGGGTATATAAGAGGCATCCAACGCCATTTTCTTCAGTTTTTCTTGCCCCAGATGTCAGGTGCCCCCAATAGGTAGGCAATATATATATAGTGCTATATAAAAATGTACATATAAAAATAAAACAATACCTTCAGGCACACGCAAATACACTGCAGAGGTTGTATATGATAGAAAGGTATAGATAAGTCCAGCTAGTTCAGAGGGGATGGAGGGAGGGTAACCTGGACTTCAGCAGGGTGAACACTCGAACATCTACATTTATGGTAGGTACAAAACTGTACTATGTTCATTGTGTTACCCTGCTGCAGTCATCACACTTGGGTTGAATCCCAAAGCTAAGGATGGGTGGTGGAGTTAAACAGGGTTAGAAGAAGCTAGTAGGCCCTGCAAAACTGCAGTGGCAAAACCAGCTCTAGACTTAGAATATAGAGGTAAGTGATAGTGTTTGGTGAAGGTGTGCACTGAACTCCAAGTTGCAGCTTCCAGAATATCCTTGGTTGGCACCCCCCTGAGAAAGGCTGCTGATGTAGCTGTAGCCCTGGTGGAGTGGGACCTAATGTTAGCAGGTACCGGTTTCCCATGATGCGTGTAGCAGAAACATATGCAATGTCCTATCCATTTTGAAATGGTCTGTTTTGAGATAGCATTTCCTTGTGATCCTGCAGCATAGGATACAAAGAGCTGGTCAGATTTTCTGAAAGCCTTAGTTTTATCCACGTAGTAACGTAATTGCCTGTGAATGTCCAAAGAGTGCAGGAGTCTTTCTCCTTTGTTCTGGGGATTTGGAAAAAAGGTGGGCAAATGAATGGTTTGGTTTAGGGCCACACTGGATACCACCTTTGGCATAAAGGAAGGGTTAGTTCGTAGAGAGACTCTGTCTTGATGAAAAATGAGGAAAGGCTCCACTGCCATTAGTGCCTGAGACTCTTCTAGCTGAAGTTATTGCTAGTAGCAGGACAGTTTTCCATGAAAGAAATTTTAAATCAGCTGAAAAAGCTGGTTCAAAGGGCGGCAGTGTAAGCTTTTCCAAAACAAAGTTGAGATCCCAAGTAGGTGTTGGTGCTCTCCTGGGTGGTCTTATGTTCTTAGCCCCTCTGAGGTACTGTCTTAGGAGTGGATGTGAAAATAAAGGAGGATCCGTGGTGTAATGAGCTGAAATTGCTGAGGTGTGGATCTTAATAGATGGAATGGAAAGCCCTTTGTGCAACATCTCAATTAAATATTGTAGAATCTGAGGAATGTTTGGATCAAGGGGATTTTGGCCTTTAGTCTGGTTCCAGGCGCAAAATCTTTTCCATTTGTCTGAATAGGTTTTCCTGGTGCTGGGCCTCCTGGCCTCCAGAATGACATCCATAACAGCTTTGGATGGAGGTGTTGGCTGGTTGTTTAGGTAATTTGCCATGCAGCCAGGTTTAAAGTCTTGAGCTGGCTGTGTAGAATCTGACTGTCTCGTTGGGTGAGCAGGTGAGGAATTTGTGGTAAAATCCATGGTGGGACATGGGCCATATTCCTTAGCACTGGATACTAGTGCTGGCGTGGCCAGTTTGGTGCAATGAGTATCATTTGTGGCCTCTCTAATCTGACTTTCAGCAGTACCTTTGCTAGAAGAGGCAGTGGAGGAAAGGCATACACTGTTAATGTTTTCCAACTGAATGAGAGGGCGTCCACTTTCCAAGCTTGTGGGTGGAATGTCCTTGTGCAAAATTTTTGAAGTTGGTAGTTTTGGGGGTTGGCAAACAGATCTATGTCTGGGCGTCCCAATTTTTGAGTTATCATTGCAAATACTTGTGGATCTAGTTTCCACTCATGGGGATCCATGATGTTTCTGCTTAGGTCGTCTGCCAATGTGGTTTCTTTCCTGGCAGGAATTGTGCTTGTAGTTGAACTTGGTAAGACAGTGCTGTGTTCCACAAGGTCATTGCTTGCCTGCATAGAGGGTAGGAATGTGTGCCCCCTTGCTTGTTTATGTACCACATTACTGTGGTATTGTCCGTCTTTATTATTAGTTGTCCTGGGTGTAAGAGGTCCTTGAAAGCTGTTAGGGCATTCTGTACTGCTAGCATTTCTTTTTGATTGATATGCAGATGCCTTTGATCTGTAGTCCATTTGCCCTGAATGCACTGTCCTACCATGTGTGCTCCCCAGACATAGTCCGATGCATCTGTTGTCATAGTTTGCCTGGCTGTGGGTAAGGTGAAAGGCTGACCCTTGTTGTGGTGACATGCCTGTGTCCACCATAGAAACTCCTGTTGAAGGCAGGGAATGACTGGTATCATTGTTTCCAAGCTGTGGCTGTGCTGAGTCCATACACTTTTCAGGTACCATTGTAATTTCCTCATATGCAGTTTTGCAAATGGTATTAGTAGTATGCAAGATGCCATGAATTCCAAGGCCTGCAGAATTTTTCTTGCAGGGAGTTGGGTCTTTGTTGCCATTATTTTGAAGTATTGAGTCAGATGCTGTTGCTTGTCTAGCTTGAGATAAGCCATCTGAGCCGTTGTATTCAAGCTGGCACCCAGGAATATTATGTTTTGTGAGGGCACTAGTTTTGATTTATTTTCGTTTACTGTGTACCCTAGGCAACTTAGAAGGTGTTTGACAAATGCCAGATGCTTTAAAAGAATGTCCTTGCTTTCTGCTTGAATAAGGCAGTCGTCCAGGTATGGGTATATTTGAATTCCTCTTTGTCTGCAGTATGCAATTACTGGTGACAGGCATTTTGTGAAGACCCTGGGCGCAGTAGATAAGCCAAAGGGCAGTGCAGAGAATTGATAATGGGTTGAACCTGCAATGAAGCGGGGGTATCTTCTGCAATTTCGTCTGATAGGGACATGCAGGTATGCCTCCTTGAGGTCCAACGTTACTAGCCAAGCCGTATTGCCCAGCATGGGAAGAAGCTGCTGTAGTGTTAGCATCGTGAATTTTGGTACTTGCAGATAGGTGTTCAGAATTGAAAGATCCAGAATGGGTCTCCATGCTTTGCCCTTTCTTGGGACTAGAAAGAGTCTTGAGTAAAATCCTTGTCCTTGCTCCTGTGTAGGTACCTGTTGAATGGCTCTCATGTCCATGAGAGCTGTAATTTGTTTTTGTGCCTCTGCCCATTGATTTGGTGGCAGGTTTGGCATTCCTTTTATCCTTGGCAAAGTATGAAAGTGGAAGTGCATCCTTGTGAAACAATGTTTAGGACCCATTTGTCTTTTGTGATGATGTGCCAGTATCTGCAAAAAGTGCTAATTTTCCTCCCAAAGGAGCTGTCAAGAGAGATTTGCTTGGTAGTTTGAGGGTTGAGTCATTGTGTTGGTCTTCTGCTAGCTTGGGGCCTGTCTTCTCCTCCTTTCTGGGTAGCAGTACCCCATTGGCGAGGTTTGTAAGGGCCTTGTGACTGACCTCTGCCCCTTGGGTGTCTGTATTTGCCCCTCTGTGATCTGTCAGAAGCTGGAAAGGAACAGTATTTTGTCGGCCAATTTCTGCTGAAACGAGGGGGCTGTACCTGTAAAAAATCCTTGACCGTCTGCATAGACTTTGCCTTATCCTCCATTTTCTTTAAAACCTCTTCTGCTTTGACACCAAATAATACATCCTGCTGTAAAGGTGCATCCAATAATTTTGCTTTAACATGATCAGGTAGGGTTTGTTCTTTTAACCAAGCATGTCTACGTATGACAGACCCAGTAACAGCTGCTCTGCAGGAAGCTTCCAATGAATCAAATCCACATTGTAAAGTATGTTTGCCCACCTGTTCAGCTGCATGCAACAGATCCTGCATTTCCTTGAATTCAGACTGTTCAGAATGTGTGCTCATTTTTTGTTTTAATTGAGACATTAGGAATTGCTGATATTTCAGCATGTGAAACTGACAATTTAATGCTCTCATAGCCAGAGAAGCTGAGGTGTATATCTTCTTTCCCCATCTATCTAGGGCTCTGGAATCCCTTTCAGAGGGCACAGGATTTTTAGCCATAGAAGCTTTAGCCCCTTTGGGACTCTGGGAAATTGTTTCTGGGTCAGCCACAGCAGGGCTTTTATAAAGGAATTTGTGTGAGTCAGGTACTCTGTAGTATCTGTCTGGTTTGGCTGGAGCAGGAGGTAGAGAGTCTGGATTTAGACTAGACTCCAAGTAAACATCATCCACAATGTCTAAAACTGGAGGGATAGCAAGTGGTCTGTGCTGGGGTAGTAAAAGGAACTCTCGGAGCCTTTTCTTAGAATCAGAGTAGTCCTGGCCTTCCCAGTGGAAATGTTCCCTCATGGTATGTAACGTTTCCCCAAAGGAGTAGTCTTCAGGGGGAGATGCTGAGGGAATAGAATCTTCAGCATCAGAGTCTTCATAAGGGGGAAAAGCGTAATCCTGCTCCTCAGAAGAATCTGAGGAAACTGAAACCTGGTCAAAGGAAGCATAATCCTCCTCTTGTCTTGGTCTTTTATCTGGAGTGGGATGAGAACCCCTGATTAGGGTAATCAAATCTTCAGCCATCATAAGCATCTGTTTCTTAGGCATGGGGCCTTGAACTGGAGACTGATGTACAGTCTTTTTTGGTTTTAATGGAGTTTTAAGCTTAGCATAAGATTTAATAGTGAATGTAGTCAGTCTGAAGACACCTTCTGCAACCGAAGGTGTTTCTACTGCACCGGGATCTCCTTCTGCTCCATTGTCGGAAGGGCCTAATGAAGATGGCTGTGACGACCTAGTACACTCCGCTTGAGAATCCGCAGCTGTCTGGGGTTCCAATTCTGCAGTCGTCAGGGGCTGCGTAGGCGCCTCACTGAAAACCGGAGAACCGGCGACAGGCCCAGCAGAGGCCTCAGAGTCTGGCTTGGTCCTAGGCTGCCTGTCCTTATCCTTGTGTTTTTTATGCATGCCGGTCGTCAGCTGCTCCGATGGCATAATATAATTAAATTTCCTACCAAAGTAATGCCGTGCGAAGTCAAAACGGCGTTTGATAGTTTGTTTATTAAACCTAGCACAAAACCGACAACCTATGACGTCGTGGTCTGGGCCTAGGCAAGGAATACAATAAGAATGGAAGTCCTTATGAGGTATTTGCTTCCCACAAGAAATGCAATTGTTAACTTTTTCTGACATCGGACTGAGGCAAGAAAAGGTTCCCCAACGGGGTACTTAGCTTTATTGAAGACTTCGGACTGAAATTCGATTCGAAAATCTCAGGTGTCGGCCGACCGGCACTTGCGAACTGCTTCTGCTTCGGGCACCGCACGGCAAGAAAGACTGAAGAAAATGGCGTCGGATGCCTCTTGTATACCCCTGGCGCACTGACGTCAGGGAAGAAGCAACAGCAACCGACGCTGGACCAAGACTTTGGAACTCGGGCTGACTGCGGGACCGCCTGACGGCAGGATAACCCAAGTGTGATGACTGCAGCAGGATAACACGATGAACATCAAGTTCCAACTTCCTTGTCTCAACGTAAAGGATCTATTTCCACTGTGGGACTGGTGAAGATGTAAAATGTTGGTCAAGTGATATAGCACAAATATCTTTACAGGAGACATTTTTGAAACAAATCATGGAAGCAGCGAAACTCCTTAAGAGGGGGGGGCAGGATGCATCAATCCGAAATTATACATATATGGGTCACCTTCAAAACATCTAAAACCCATAACATCTAATTTCATAGCATTGAGACCAGAACATCTAAAATCCAAAACATCTAAAACCCATAACATTGAATTTCATAACATCTAACAGTACAAATCACATGAAAATAACATCCCCTCCACGTATAATGACATATAATGACACCAAACTACCAAACACACTTTTTACTACGTTTCTGCAAGGGGGCTTGATACAGTGGGATTAGGAAATTAACTTTTTCCCACTGTAGTGTGATCTTGGAGTTTGTATATTTAATTTACAGGGGGGGGGGGGTTTGCCCCCCTGCAGAAACATAGTAAAAAGTGTGTTTGGTATCGTTATATGTGGAGGGGATACTATTTTCTTGTGATTTGTAGTGTTAGATGTTCTGGTCTCAATGTTATGAAATTAGATGTTATGAGTTTTAGAAGTATACCTATATATATATATATATCACGGTACAATCGGGATTACAATCGGGATTAGGGAATTTGCCCTTTCCCTACGGTAAAGTGATACAGGTGCCTAGCTATATCTAGGCACCTGTATCACTTTACCTTAGGGAAGGGGCAAATTCCCTAATCCCCATTGTACCGTGATCTCAACACAAGAAATTTGGAATGGTTTGACAAGCTCATTTTTGATCAATAATGCAGGCTTTCTCAATACTGATGAAAACACATTTTGAATGTGAGGTATCCTGCTCCCTTCAAGGACACAGTAACTTTTTCCAAAAGGCAAATCAACACCTGATGTAACACACAACACATGTTGCATACTAGTTCTCTCTAGTTTGTTCTTGTTTTTCCTCTCTCTCTCACTGTAGCTTCTGCCAATGTCAAGGAGTCAGGGAAATGAATGCAGCTTTGGTAAAAAAAAAAAAAAAAAAAAAAAAAAAAAAAATACAGGTTAATCCTAAGAGATGCCAGTTTCATGTTAAAGGCCAAACAGGGTTTACTAAAAATAAGGGCCTTGAGCTCCAAGATGTCTCCAAACAATAGTGACTGGCTGCCAACAAATCACAGTGAATGTACTTCAGATTTTAGGATCATAGGTAAGTACTAGGCTAGTTGCCCTTATGGGCCATTTTTAGCCTAGCCGATTTCCCTTTTTGTGCTCATACTGACCTATCCATTTGGTTACAGACTAGCCTTACCCATCCCATTATCTATAATCATGTATTACCCCTAACGAGAATGACTGGGATCATATCATAGATAATTTGAGGGGAACCTGTGCATGGTATAAAACATTTTGGAGCGTCTTCTATCCATTAAGAGTACAGGAAGCAGACCATGGGTACATTTTCTGTTTATCATCTACAGATCCAAGCTGACCTTGAATATGGACAGGGATGAACTTTCTTTTATATGTATGGGGACAGTCTATTCCAGAGCAGTGATATCCTCTGTGAGATACACCTGTCCCTCCAAACTGTTTTCTTGATGGTGCAGAAGAGGTTTAGACCCCTAGACTGAGTATTTCTGATACCATATGACTAGCTGATGTGCAGTAAATCCATCAGTAATGGGTTGGAGGATGCCTTGTATGCTAGACACAGGTCACCTCTTAGCAGTCTGCAGAATACAGAGTATAGTGACTGGGCTGTGAGTCAGTCCACATAGGACACGTTGTCCAGGCCTTGTATCCTCTTAGTAAGATGTCCCTATGGGTGTTCCATTTGTTGCATGTCTGGTCAGATACGAGGGAGCATTATAAATCAATGATCAGCCTAATGAGAGCTGAGTAAAGGGGGACAGCAGCATTCCTAGATCTAGATAATCCCTTTGCTTATAAGCTGTGCAGTACAGAAGGGCTTTCTTACAATGGACACACAATGGTCAAAGGTTAGGTCACTGTCTCCACAAGTTCCAAAATCCCAAACAACTGGGTTAAGTCTTAGCGGCATACTGTCAAATGTGATAGTTCCTGGGGTGGATGACTTTCCAAAGCTTACAATCATGAATTTTTTGCATTTAGTTTTAGCCCATGACTTTCGTACCAGTTATTTATTTGGCGCAAAACTTACTGCAGTATTGCCAAGTCATTTGTGGATTCAATGACTGCTCCTAGCTTGCAGTCACCTTCAAACTTAGTCAGCCAGAGCCCTTTGGCATTGGCTTTTACTGCAGAAAAGTAGATGCCAAACAGGAGAGGTCTCGGCGCAGAAACCTGGGGAACTCATTTGTGACTGGTCTCTTTGTAGAGGTAATTTCTCGTTTTTGATTTCCTGCATCCTATGTTTGAGACATCTGGCAATCTAGCTGGTGACATAGGGGTTTATTCCCAGTTTATTTAGCTTTTCTATGCCTGAGTAGAGAACTGTGTCAAAAGTTCTGGCCAAGTCGAAGTATGCGGTGTGTACCATTTTGCCTTCATCCATTGCTTTTCAAAAAAAAAAAAATCCACCAGGTTGAGTAAGTATGACCCGCTCTTGATGAATCCAGACAGACAGCTCCAGTGTCTGGAGGTTTCCTATGACCTGATTGATTAGTTCCATGAGAAGTCTTTCCATGACTTTGCATATGAGGCTAATCAGACTTCTGGATCTCTAATTGCCCAGGTCTGTGGAAGGTCCTCCCTTATGCAGACCAATGCTCTTCATTCACTTGGTACAAAACTTATATTAAGTCAGAGATTAAATAGAGTTTTTAGGTGCGCCACTAAATTCATGCTTCATGCTATTTAAGATGCATTCAGGGTATTGTCAGAACTCATCAATGCAATATTTTTTAGCTTTTGATAGCACTTTTAGGACTTGGTCTTGTATGACAGTTGGAGGTGAGCCAGTTTCAGGTATATCTTGAGGAACAGATGGAGGGGTGAAAGGGGTTAAGTGAGAGCTAAATGAATTGGCCAGTAGGTTCGCTATATCTTCAGCCTTAGTGTAGGTAATATGGTTCACAATCAGCTCAGTGCATTACTGCATTGTGCTTTTGAGACTATGAACATAACTAAAAATCCTTGTGACTGTCTTTGGTGGATTTTATTAAGCTCCTGAGTTGATTATTTCAGTGGCAAGGGCTCTGACATTCTGGGAATTACTCTTCACTGGCAAGGGCTCTGACATTCTGGGAATTACTCTTCACTGGCAAGGGCTCTGACATTCTGGGAATTACTCTTCAGTGGCAAGGGCTCTGACATTCTGGGAATTACTCTTCAGTGGCAAGGGCTCTGACATTCTGGGAATTACTCTTCAGTGGCAAGGGCTCTGACATTCTGGGAATTACTCTTCAGTGGCAAGGGCTCTGACATTCTGGGAATTACTCTTTGGTGGCAAGGGCTCTGACATTCTGGGAATTACTCTTCAGTGGCAAGGGCTCTGACATTCTGGGAATTACTCTTCAGTGGCAGGGGCTCTAACATTCTAGGAATTACTCTTCTTACTTTTCCTTTTTATTATAAAGCTTGTTGTTTTGATTCCACCGTATGGGTATGTTTCTGGGGTTTGCCATACACTTATTCCTAATAGTTTACTTGCTGGTATAGTGTGGTGGTGTATATTTCTGCATATTCAGTGGAGTTAACTGGTTTGCTGGGGATATGAAAGCTTGTCAATGTAACACATATGAGTAGGTAGCTTGTTTTAAAGAAATTTCTAAAGGTACCTTGGGAAGAAAAGATCTCCCAATTTAAATTTAACTTTGGAGAATGCTTTGTGGTCATTTAGGATTAACTTTGGAGAATGCTTTGTGGTCATTTAGGAATAAAATTAATACCCATTTATGAAACATTTAGTTAGAATGGAGGCTTTTTAGTCTTAAACTTTAGGTTAGGAGGAGGAGGAGGCTGTATATCCAGAGGAGGGTGTAGACACAGAACACCTGTAAGGAACTGCTTACCAGTTGTTGCTGACATGAGGTTGCTATGTGCAGACAGTGGAAGAACAGAGACCCATTTCAAACAACTCCTGGAGTCAAGTCAGAATCAACTGCAACCAACCAACTGCTGTAAGAAAAACACCTACCTCACTGCAGAACCTCTGCCACTTAGCTGAATACATTTGATAAATGAAAGTCTTCCAGGCAACTTCAATAACAGCAGGCGGCAAAAGATCTACATAAGCAGCCAGGTCCTACAGTGGAATTGTTAGTTACTTCAACAAAGACAGATTCCCTCAGCTTGTAGTGGGATAGTTTCCAAAACTGCTGGGAATCTACCTGAAACAAAATTCTTCTTAGCCATCGGGAGGCAACAACCACAACTTTTAAGTTTATTCCCCCCTCTGTATTTAACAAACTGGGCTGAATCAGAAGGATGCATTCCCCATCAATTATTTCTTGCCCTGGATGAACGAAACAAGATGGGGAGGGAGCACATTTTCCTTTGATTAACAGCTCAATTTCCTGGGTAATGCACTTCGGGAAGAAAGCAACATAAGCAGCTTCCAAAATGTTCAGCTCCAAGGAGGACTGGAAATGTGGCTTAATGAGGTCTTTTAACACATTCACGTCTCTTAACTAAAACATCAACAGTTGGTGATGCCCCAGGTGCGTGTTCCCAATGAAACACCTGCACTGCCGTACCACAAATATGGTATGAGCATGTAATGTCATTTGCTCACATAAACTTCTTGTCTGATCTAAGAAAATTACAGATAAAAAGGGCTCCCTAAAACTAAGTGCGTGCAGCACTGACAGTACCACTAAACTGTAATCTCAGTACATCGCCACTCAATTACATCTGCCTAATTTGCACAAGGTAAAAAAACCCATGTGAACCAGCACAGTTCTTCAGGTCAACATTTACTTAATTTGCTCATTTCTAAGCATTTGTTATCAAAGTCAGCCCAAGTCACCTTGTATTAACAGTTAAAGTCAAAACATGAATTTCATGGTCTTTTGTAAACATCATACTGAAAGAGATTACTTGTACAGAACAAGATATTCTATACTGAATGGTTATCTTGTTAGCTTGTATATGCCACAAATTTTGTGCATCTCTTCCTGCCTTTATTTTGCACCTCTGCAGGTGCTCACCTATACCTGTGCCAAACCAACCTGTTTGTTCTGAACGGGGTAGGAGACAGATATTCCCATACTAGGCAAGAGCCAAATGATCAATTAATTCCTGTCAGGACGTCCTACTGGCCCCATCAGTTCCTCCAGCAGTGAGGGTTAGGTGGTGGGGAGCAGACAAGCTAGATAGACCTGCAGAGTGGTATATCCTTTCCCAGGGTGACTTGCTGAGCTCAGCTGCATTCTGCTTTCTGAGTGGAAAGAGCCTCACATACAAAATCCCCTTAGCTGGTACATTTGCTCCATGGCAGCTCATCAATACTCCACAAGCACAGTGTTCCAGAGCACCCCCCCCCACCTAGGATGGGTAAGCCATCAGTGGATACTCTTTCCAATCAATTACTGCCAGTTCTTTCAAGTACCAAAGCCCCTAATTGAACTCATGTGGCCTACTCAGTAGTCAAGGCTTTATCTCTCTAAGCCATAGATATGGCTAAATCTTACTGCCTTGCACTTATTCATCGTCTTGCCCACCATTTGATAATTGCCCCTGTGTATGTGTACAGAAATAAGTATGCTTTAGATGGCACAGTACAGGATGTGCTAAATTTATATTTCACTTGACTAAATACGAATATTGTTAAATGTGTTTCTTTGCGTGTTTGCCTGTTGGTCCAGGTCATGCCTAAAAAGGATCGAGAGACCAGTGCAGCTACAAAATTAAAAAGAAGTTATATACTCATCATAATGTTCCATCTGAGTAGGTAACTTCATTTGTCAGCAACCTGTGGGTTACGGATCCGATACGGATCTGAACCGGCAGCATACCAAGCTAAAGATCCGAGCTCCAAGCTCCACCCCCCTTACCTATACTACCCTGCAACCTCCTTCCAATCCTCAGATCGCGTTTGCCACCTGCACAAACAACAAAACAAACTAACAACCTGAGAAAACCTGACTCAGAGACAAAACAAAACTCGAGCATCCAAACCTCAAGTTCAGCTAAATAACTATTCAGGTTAATGGGAAGGAGGGAGGGACGGTTGCTGACAAATTAAGTTACCTACTCAGATGGAACGCTATGGTGAGTACATAACTTCTTTATCTGAAGTAGTTAACTTCATTTGATCAGTAACCTGTGGGACAGAGTCCCTAGCTACCCAAAATCTTGGGAGGCCCTCAAGGAAGAATATTCCGGAGCACTGCAGAGCCAAAAGCAGCCCTTCCTCTAGACACCAAATCTAGCTTATAATGAGAAATAAAGGTGTGAGATGATGCCCAGGTAGCCGCTGAACAAATGTCATCCAGGGAAACTCTAGACCAGAATGCAGCAGACGTTGCCATAGAACGTGTAAAATGAGCATTAACTCCCATTGGTTCTGGCAAGCCAGATTCTCTATATGCTAAGAGGATACAACTCGAAATCCATCTGGCAAGAGTCACTTTAGAAATCGGTTTCCCTAGAAAAGATTTTGCAAAGGAGATGAAAAGTTGGTCAGATTTACGAAAGACAGCCGTCATCTGTAAATAAAAACGTAACTGTCTGTGAACATCCAGTAAATTAAATTTATACTCCCCTTTGTTCTGGTAATTGGGGGAAAAATGGCAAATTAATGGATTGATTAAAGTTCGTCTCGGAAGCAACTTTGGGAAGAAAAGATGGATTAGTCCCGATATATACCCTGTCCTTGTGAAATACAAGGTATGGAGGTTTGATAGAAAGAGCCTGAAGCTCCTACACTCTCCTGGATGAGGTAATGGCTACCAAAAAGGCCGTCTTCCATGACAGGAACTTCAGATCAATGGAAGCTGCAGGTTCAAACGGAGGCGCGACTAACGCTTGAAGAACCAAGGTCAGGTCCCACGATGGGGATGAATTTCTAATAGGAGGTCTCAAAAGAAAGGTACCATTTAGAAAGGCCTTACAAATTCCGGTAGCAGCGAGAGTACCAAAGTTGTCCTCAATATGGAAATGAGAAATAGCAGCCAGCTGAACCTTTACAGTAGATGAACTGGCCCCCTGCTGAAAAATGAGACAAGAATTCTAGAACCGCTGGAATAGGAGTGGTAAAAGGATCCAAGTTCTTATGTGAAGCCCAAATGGAAAAACGTTTCCATTTACTATTATAAATCTTCCTGGGAGAGGGTTTATGTGCCACCACCAGAATGGACTTGACTAGGGAAGAGATACCGGGAGTCCTGGCAACAAAAGGAACTGGATCAGCCAAGCTGAGAGCTTGAGCTCGTCCAGGTTTGGAGGGGCCATACCAGAGGGGTGAGAGATCAGATCCGGAATGGGATCCAAGATCCAGAGAGGAGCTATGAGATGAGACCGTAGGCAGGGGAACCAGACTTGACGAGGCCAGAATGGGGATATGAGGATAATCTTGCTCCCCAACCGACGAGCTTTCTGCAAAAATGTTGTCATCAGTGGAAGAGGTAGATACCCATAAAGAAGACCGGGCGGCCACGCATGGACTAGACTGTCTTTGGGGGCTTCCCCTAAAGGAGGAATTAGAGCGAAAAACTTGCTGCACTTCGCGTTGGAAGGCGATGCAAAGAGATTGCAGCAAGGCTGACCCCACTTGAGGAAGATCCGTTCCGCTATGGAAGAATTCAGAGACCACTCGTAAGGGGAGTGGATAGCTCTGCTCAATTTGTCCGCGAGAATGTTGGACTGACCCGGAATGTGCGTCGCTAACAGGAAACTCTCATGGCTTCTCGGCAAAGAGGGTAAGACCTGGTTCCCCCGTTTGTTGATATACCAGACCATCGACATATTGTCTGACTGGATCGCAATAGTCCCCGGAGGAAGGAAGGCAAGAAGGGCCTGCAACGCTAAAAAGACCGCCCTCATCTCCAGTACATTTATATGCAGAACGGTCTCTCAGCCCACGTGCCTTGGACAGTCCTGCCCTCACAATGCCCTCCCCCCACACCCTAGGTGGGAGGTGTCCGTGGTCACTGTGGCCTGGGGTAGGGGCATAACAAAAGGTCGTCCTTCCCAAAGGGCTCAGAATTGGAGCCACCACATGAGGGAGTTCTTGCAAACCCTGCTGAGGGGAATCGGCAAGTCTAGCGGATGGTGTAGAATGGACCACTAGACTTGCGAAGTCCACTGTAAAACCCTCATGTGCAGACTAAGGGATCAAATTGATCGCTGCCACCATGGACCCCAAAGCTTTCAGGACTAACTCTGTTGGGGGAGCAGGAGGCTGAAGAAGAGCTAGTACATGTAGAGTCATGCTGTGAAGTCTGTCTGGCGTTAGGAAAGCCTTGACCTGAAGGGACTCTATCCTGGCCCCCATAAAGTCTATAACTTGAACAGGTTGGAGGAACGACTTCTTGACATTTATAGTGATCCCCAATTGGGATGATAAATGGAGGAAGAAGTCCCTAGCTAGAGAGAGTAGATACCTGGTGGGGGCGGTGAGGAGTCAGTCGTCTAGGTACGGGAAGACCTGTATGCCCTGGAGCCTCAGGTGGGCCACTACAACTGCCATGACCTTGGTGAACACCCTGGGGGCTCTGGTGAGACCGAAAGGTAGGACCCTGAACTGGCAATGACTGGCCCCTAGCCGAAAGCGGAGAAACCTCCTGGACCGTCTGTCCATGAGAATATGGTAGTACGCATCCTTGAGGTCTATGGAGCACATCCAGTCCTCCTCCTGCAAGAGGGGCAGGATGGATTGGAGCGTGACCATCCGGAATTTCACCTTGGCAACGAAAAGGTTCATTGTTGACAGGTCGAGAAACGGCCTTAAGTCCCCAGTCTTTTTTGGCACCAGAAAGAACCTGGAGCAGATGCCTGAACCGGACTGGTCTGGGGACACATGCTGGATGGCTCTTTTTTCTAACAGCTTTTCTATATCCAAAGCTGCGTCCTCCCTTTGAGTGGGTGGGACATCTGGTAGACGCCTTGAGTAAGGGGGCTTGTTTATGAAGGGGACTGAATAGCCTCTGGATATTATTTGAAGCACCCAGCGATCTGTCGTGATGGACTCCCATTGAGCCAGGTGCCTCGAAAAATGCCCCCCGACTGCCTCCAGAGAGGAGCAGTCGGGCAACCCCTCAGGGCTACTGCGCGGGTCGGTTGGAAAAGGGTTCCCGTGACCCGAAGTTCTTCGGACCCCCTCTGCCTCTGGGCCGGCTTCCACCTTGTCCCCCTCTGCCTCTGGGGGGGAGAAGGAGTCCTGAGCGTTCCAGGCCTGCTGAGAATTCCGGAACCGGGTTCAGGCGCCTAGGCAGCGAGACCTTTCCCTTGTAGTACATTTGACTGGGGACAAATGGCTGAAATGACATTCAGCTGCAGAGAAATATGGCTGTTTGCAAATTCCCTGTGGGCAAAGAGAAGAATGTGTTGCCATACCTACAACTTCAATAACCAAATGCACAGGGGGAAAACAATGTCCATGGTCCCCAAGGGAACATGAGACAGCAAGCAATATGGCGAGCATAAGCAGCAGGCTGGCCAGAGGGCATGTCAGTGGCAGTAAAAATGCAGTGCACAATGGGCAGTACCTTTATAATCAGTGTGTGTGGACCACTACCCTCTTCACAGAGTCTAGGGAACATTACCTAAAATACATACTGGAGCATAACCGTGACTACAGAACCAGGCAGAATTTCCTGCATGCGGTAGCACACTTCTACATGACTTAGTTACACAAGTATGTACTGTACACTTTGCACAACAATCATTACTTCTTCTGCCTCCATGCATTTGGTTATTAAAGCTGTGGGTATGGCAGCATGTGCTTCACTTTGCCCACAGGGAATTTACAAACAGCCATATTTCTCTGCAGCTGAATGTCACTCCAGCCATGTGTCCCCAACCAAAATGTACCACAGGGAAATGTCTCGCTGCCTAGGCACCTGAACCCTCCGGAACCACATCCTCTTCTGCCCTTGCTGGCTCCTGGAGAAGGACCTTTGAGGGGTAAAGAAGCGGATTCCGATGGCTGACAGAATTTTCTCGTCTTTCTCGCTCTGGACCAGCGTCTCGCGGACGGTCTTCCCAAACAGAGTAGACCCGTCAAAGGGTGCATTCGCGAAGGACGCCTTGAAAGGTTCCGAGAAATTGCAAAGCCGAAGCCAGGCATGATGCCTTAAGGCGACACCGGACCCGCTAGCTCTAGTGACTCCTTCCGTAGCATGGGAGAGTAGCTGCAAAGACATATTAGACACTGATTTGAGAGTGGCCATATGAGCCAAGAAAGTCCGTTTATCCTCGGACGACATGGACTCTGGGGGAGGCTCAGCGTACTCTTTAACCAGGTCCCGCTGCAGTCTGATTACATTGGCCAAGTAATTCAGCGCCCTAATACAGAAGGTAGCTGAAGCAAACATCCGCTTTCCAATATGGTCCCATTGCCCAAGACTCCCTGATAGGGGGATGGACTGAAGAATTGTCCTGAGCTAGTCCTTTTTTGGTGGCCACCGCCACCACCATGGCATCTACAGGGGAACCCTTGCTCCACGAAACTTTGTCTGCAAAGGGGCTCAGAATCTTGTCGGGCCTCCTGGGGATCGGCTCTACAGTGTCCGGTTCCTTCCACGCCCTGGTGGTAATCAGGTCAACCAGGGGGTCGGCCGGGGGGGACACACCCAAGAGGTAGATGGGCCTGTGTCGAACACCTCCAGGAATACTGACTCGTCCGAGGAAGGTTTTTTGGCGGACCCCCCCCCCTTTGGCGGAGCATTTCCATAATGTCTCTGACGGAGACGTCGTCGAGGGGGGGGGTGACTTGAGAGAACCTTCCCCTTCCTCCAAATCGGTATCCTCTGTGAGGGACTCAGGGATGTCCAAGTGCCTCCTTTTGCACAAGTGTTTGTGAGGAATCTCTTCGGGGGGACTGTCCAAGGGGTGCTCACCAACGGATTCATATTCCTCCAGGGGAACTGGCTGGGGCATCAATGACACAGGCTGTCTCTGGGACTGGATGATGGAGGACAAACCGAGCTGCGAGGGAGTGGGGGCAGATCCTGTGGAAAGAGTGAGGGGTCCCGATCCTCTAGAGAGAACCCTCTCCACAACGTCGAATGCCAAAGGGAACCGGCCTCTCTAAATCAGGTGGCCAGCACCCTCGGATCCGATGAAGGGATCGGTGTCGGAGCCGAACCGCTCGGATACAAGTGGACAGTGTGCTCCGACCGCAAAGGAGCCAAAGACACACTCGCCCCCTTGGGTCCGATGCCCGGCTCTTGGCTCCGAGAGCTCGGATCTGAAAAGGGATCCGATAAGCTCAAGGGCATGGCTGACGTTGAGGTAGCAATAACCATCGGCGCCGACTCCCTGACTCCGAGGCTCCTCGGATCCGAAGACTCAAACCCGGTAGTGGATGGGAGGAGCTATCGGTGCAAACAGTGGAGCTGAACTCCCACCCCCCTCCGGGGGGGGGGGGGCAGCAGCACTCTCGTTTGCAGGAAGCGACGCATCATCCGGTCCATATCTGCCTCCGAGAGGCTACGAGTAGATATGGAAGAGGCCGCTGAAGCAGGCCGGGAGGGCCGACGCGACGAACTCGAAGATGGTCGGGCCTCCTCCTCCTGCTCCAGACAGAAGGGTGGGGAACGAAGCCGTGAGGAAGGAGGCTTGGCAATCTTTAATGGAGAGGAGAGAACTTTAGCTGGAGGGCCCGAGGGGTCCAATTCGGCCCGCCGTTTGTGGCTTCTCTCTCTCTTTCTTTCTCTCTTCTCCCTTCTCTCTTTTCTGTCCTTTTTTGCCTCTTGCTGTCCCTGGGATGAGGTGGGAGGGTGAGTCCCAGACAAGGGAGAAGGGCCAGATGGTCGGGCAATCGCAGCCGTGGCTGTTGCTACAGAGGGAGAAGAGGAAGAAGAAGCTGATTCCACGGGTAGAAGACCCGCCAAAATCAGCTTGTTCTTCCTGTCTCGCAAGGCCCGGGGGTTAAAGGCTGCACAGATCTGGCAGCCTGAGGAAAGGTGAGAAAACCCCAAGCAAAGAACGCACTGAGTGTGACCATCCGCTGGCGACAGCTTATGGCCACACTCAGTACACTTAGAAAAAGTAGTTTTCTGGATTTCAGCCATACCCTACAAACACACACACACACACACACACACACACACACACACACACACACACACACACACACACACCTAAAGGGAAAAGAAAGGCCTACTAGGGGATAGAGATTACCAAGGATAAGAGGGGGATAGATTAGTTCCAAATAGAAAGTACAGTTGTGTACACTTACCATAAATGTAGATGTTTGAGTGTATTCACTGTTACAGTCATTACATTTGGGTAATCTGCTGGCAGGTTGCCCTCAGTCGGCCTGAATTCCAAAGTCTTGGGTCCTGAGTCGGTTGCTGTCTTCTCTTCCAGGACGTCAGGTCGTCAGGGGTATAAAACATGCAGCCGATGCCATTTTCTTTAGGTTTTCTTGCCCCCGATGTCAGGTGCCCCCAAAAAGGTAGCAATATTTTATATATACATATATATATATATATATATATATACACATATATATATATATATATATATATATATATATATATACATATATATATATATATATATATATATATATATATATATATATATATATATATATATGTACATGTCATCAATATGAGTTTTACCTTCATCTACAAGCAAATACATCACATAGGTTGTAGAAGATAGAGAAGGAAAAATAAACTTTAGAATGACAGGGGATGGCGGAGGTAACCTGGACTGCAACAGTGAATACACTCGAACATCTACATTTATGGTAAGTGTACACAACTGTACTATGTTTTTCATATTTCACTGTTGCAGTCATTACATTTGGGTAGAATCCCAAAGCTAAGGTTGGGAGGCTGGAGCTAAACAGCATTAGGTGCAGCTATAAGGCCCTGCAGCACTGCAGTGGCAAAGACTGCCCTGGACTTAGAGTAAAGAGGCAAATGATAATACTTTGTAAATGTGTGAACAGAACTCCAAGTAGCAGCCTCTAGAATGTCCTTGGTCGGTACTCCCCTGAGAAAGGCTGCTGATGTAGCTGCAGCTCTGGTGGAATGAGACCTAATGCCCTTGGGCACAGATTTACCATGGTGTAAGTAGCAGAAACAGATGCAGTGGCTTATCCACTTTGAAATTGTCTGCTTAGAAATAGCCTTTCTTTCTGATTCCGCAGCATATGACACTAGTAATTGCTCAGTTTTTCTTAGAGCTTTAGTCCTGCTCAAGTAGAATCTTAAGTGTCT
The DNA here is from genome assembly GCF_019279795.1 of Protopterus annectens. Lineage (NCBI taxonomy): Eukaryota > Metazoa > Chordata > Ceratodontiformes > Protopteridae > Protopterus > Protopterus annectens. The sequence goes on along the minus strand of NC_056734.1, from coordinate 840,821,065 downwards.
GTGTACGTCCAAGGAATGCAGAATTCTTTCCCCTTTGTTCTGCGGGTTTGGATAAAAAGTTGGCAGATGAATTATTTGGTTAAGAGCCACACTGGAAACCACCTTAGGCATAAAAGTAGGATTTGTCCTCGGAGACACCCTGTCTGGGTAAAATATGATAAAAGGCTCTACAGCCATGAGGGCCTGTAGCTCTGAGACTCTTCTTGCTGAAGTAATTGCTAGTAGCAGAGCTGTCTTCCATGATAAGAACTTTATATCAGAGGTAGCAGCTGGTTCAAATGGAGGCAGGGTGAGCTTTTCCAACACATAATTGAAGTCCCATGTAGGTAATGGTGATCTTCTAGAAGGCCTTAAATTTTTGCCTCCTCTAAGATACTGCTTTAGTAAAGGATGAGAAAAGATTGGTGGGTCTGTATTGTAATGAGCCGAAATGGCAGAGGCATGGATTTTGATTGATGAGAAAGATAGGTCTTTGTCAAGCATCTCAGTCAAGTATTGTAATATCTGAGGAATATGTGGTTCTGCTGCATCAATTCCTTGTGCTAGATTCCAAGCACAGAATCTCTCCTATTTGTCAGCATAGGATTTTCTAGTACTAGGCCTTCTGGCTTCCAAAATGACATCCATCACAGTTTTACTGAGAGGTGTCGTTTGTATGCTTACAGGATTAGCCATGCTGCCAGGTTCAGGGTCTGTAGTTGATTGTGCAGGATCTGATTGTTTTACTGGGGCAGTAGTTGCGGTTTTTGAGGCAAGGTCCAAGCTGGGTATTGAGGCAAGTTCCTTAGGACTGGGTAGCAGTATTGGTGGGGACAGTCCAGGGCAATTAATATCATCTTTGGCTTCTCTTGTCTGACTTTTAGGAGGACCTTGGGTAGAAGAGGCAGAGGAGGAAAGGCGTAAACTGATAGGTTTTTCCAACTGAAGGACAGGGCGTCCACTTTCCATGCTTGTCAGTGATAAGTCCTTGTGCAGAATCTTTTCAGTTGATAATTTTGAGGAGAGGCAAATAGATCTATGTCTGGGCTTCCCCATTTCTCTGTTATCATGCTGAAGACTTGTGGATTTAGTTTCTGCTCGTGAGAATCCATAAGGTTTCTGCTTAAATTGTCTGCCAGACTGTTTTGTATTCCTGGCAGGAATTGAGCTTGAAGATGTATTTGGTAGGTCAAAGCTGTGTCCCACAGTGCCATGGCTAATCTGCAAAGGGGGTATGAGTGTGTGCCCCCTTGCTTGTTTATATACCACATGACTGTGGTGTTGTCCATCTTTATCAGTAGTTGCCCTGGATGAAGTAAGTCCTTGAAGGCTGTTAGGGCATTTTGAACAGCTAGCATCTCTTTCTGGTTGATATGTAGATGCATTAGTTTTGGTGCCCATATGCCCTGAATGCATCTTCCTGCCATGTGGACCCCCTAGGCATAATCTGATGTGTCTGTTGTTAAGGTTTGGCTGGCAGGGGGTAGAGTGAAGGGCCATCCCATGTTTTGATGACAGGCCTTTGCCCACCATAGAAACTCCTGTTGCAGGCAGGGAATGAGAGGAATTATTGTTTCCAGACTGTGTGAATTTTGACTCCATAAACTCTTTAGGTACCATTGAAGTTTCCTCATATAGAATTAGTAGGATGCAGGATGCCATGAAGCCCAGAGCCTGCAGAATTTGTCTTGCAGAAGACTGGGTTTTTGTTGCCATCAGTTTGAAGTAAGTAGTCAGTTGCCTTTGTTTGTTTGGCGTGAGGTAAGCCACCTGGGCAGTTGTATTCAAGCTTGCACCCAGGAATGTTATCTTTTGAGAGGGTACCAGTTGTGATTTCTTTTTGTTTATTGTGTACCCTAGGCATGTTAGAAGCCTTCTCAAAAACGCCAGGCGTCGTAGAAGAGTGTCCTTGTTCTCTGCTTGAATGAGACAGTCGTCCAAGTAAGGATATATTTGAATACTTCTTTGTCTGCAAAATGCAATAACTGGTGCCAGGCACTTTGTAAAGACCCTGGGCACAGTAGATAAGCCAAAGGGCAGTGCAGAGAATTGGTAATGCATTAAGCCAGCCTTGAATCTGAGGTATCGTCTGCACGCCTGTCTTATTGGGACATGCCGGTATGCCTCTTTTATGTCTAAATTCACCAGCCAAGCATTCTTGCCCAGCATGGGCAGAAGCTGCTGCAAAGTAAGCATTTTGAATTTTGGAATGTCCAGGTGTGTTCAAAATCGATAAATCCAGTATTGGCGGCCAGGCCTTGTCCTTTCTGGGTACCAAGAACAGTCGAGTAAAAACCTTGTCCTTTTTCCTGTTCTGGTACTGTCTGAATGGCCCCCATATCCATGAGGGACGTAACCTGTTTCTGTGCCTCTGCCCATTGATTTTTTGGCAGATCTGGCCAACCATTTGTCATTGGCAGAGTGTGGAAATGGAATCTGTATCCCTGTGATACGATGTTTAGTACCCACTTGTTCTGGGTTAACTGCCAATTTTGAGCAAAAAGTGCTGCCAAAAGATAAGTGCTTGGTGTAGGCAGAGGGAAGTCATTGGAATTAGTTTCTGTAGGTTTGCACTTTATCTCCTCCAGATTTGGAGGTGAATGCGCCCCATTGCTTTGACCTGTATGAGTCTGGAGCCTGGTACCTGGAACCCTTAGGGCGTCTGGCTTTGCCCCTTTGAGCTCTGTCTGACACAGGAAATGACCAATTTTGTGTAGGCCAGTGTCTACTGAATCTTGGTGGCTGCACTTGCAAGAAAACTTTTAACAGTTTGCATAGACTTAGCTTGGTCTTCCATTTTCTTTAAAACCTCTTCTGCCTTAATACCAAACAGAGAATCATGCTGTAGGTGCATCTAGCAATTTAGCTTTAACAATTTAGCTTTAACATGATCAGGCAAATTTTGTTCCTTTAACCAGGCATGCCTCCTAATCACAGATCCAGTAACTGTGGCCCTGCAGGAGGCCTCTAAAGAATCAAAACCACATTGCAAAGTATGCTTTCCAACTTGTTCTGCTGCATGCAATAATTCCTGTAATTCTTTATTTTCTGCACATTCTGAAATCAACATTATTTTCTGTTTCAGCAATCCCATAAGATGTTGTTGGTACTTAAGCATATGAAATTGACAATTTAAGGCCCTGATTGCCAAGGTTGCAGATATATAAACCTTTTTTCCCCATCTGTCCAGTGCCCTAGAATCTCTGTCAGAGGGGGTAGGGATTTTTGCTGTTGAGGCCTTAACTCCCTTTGGACTCTGTGAAATAGTTTCAGGATCAGCAGCAGGGTTTCTAAATAAAAATGTATGTGAGTCGGGGACTCTGTATTATCTGTCAGGCTTACTGGGAGCCGGAGGTAAGGAGTCAGGGGTCAAGCTTGACTCCGAAAACGCATCATCCACAATGTCTAAAACAGGGGGAACGGCTACAGGCTTGTGCTGAGGGAGAAGGAGGAAATCCCTCAGCATCTTTTTTTAATTCTGAGAAGTCTTGACTCTCCCAGGGAAAATACTCCCTCAAAGTATGCAAGGATTCTCCAAATGAATAATCCTCAGAAGGAGATGCAGATGGAATAGACTCCTCAGCATCAGAATTCTCATAGGGAGGAATAGATAATTCTTGATCATAAGAGGAATCAGAAGAAATAGAAACCTGATCTGAAGATTCATAATCAGTGTCTTGCCTAGGCCTCTTATCTGGAGGGGGATGGGTACCCCTGATCAAGGTAATAAGGTCCTTCAGCCATTTTGATCATCTGTTCTTTAGGCATAGAGGCTTGTGCACGTGGCTAGTGCGTCAGTTTTTTAGGTTTAGAAGTTGCTTTTGTCTTTGGTTTTGCAGCGGTCGCCGGTTTGATATACAAATGTTGAGGTCTGAAAACACCCTCAGAAGCCGGGGCCTGCTCAGCGGCTCTGGACCCATTTGAGGGAGATACATCCGTCGGTCCAATATCTTGAGTATCTTGCGGCATGCCGAACTCCACATGGGTGTCGGTAGAGGCCTGCAAGTTGAAGGTAGCGGGTATCAGGGGCTGTGAAAGCGCCTCACTGAGTACCGGCGAACCGGTGACTGGCTTAGGAGAAGCTTCGCCGTCGGTTTTGGATCTCGACTGCCTTTCTCTGTCCTTTTCTTTGCGTTTTTTATGTACTCCAGTAGTCGGATTGTTATCCGACGACATTTCTGAGTAGTTAAATCTTTTTCCAAAATATACTAACGCTTAATAGTGCGTTGGTTAAATCTAGCACAAAACCGACAGCCAGGCATGCTGTGATCAGGGCCTAGGCAAGGAATACAGTATAAATGGAAATCCTTATGAGGTATTTGCTTCCCACAAGTAATACAATCATTAACTTTTTCTGACATTGGTAAAAAGCAAGAAAAAAGTTTCCCCAGCGAGGTACTTAGCTTTAGTGAAGACTTCGGTTCTGAAACTCAAACTCGAATATTTCAGTAGTCGGCCGACCGGCACTTGCGAAATGCTTCTGCTTCGGGCATCACGTGGCAAGAAAGACTAAAGAAAATGACGTCGGCTGCATGTTTTATACCCCTGACGACCTGACGTCATGGAAGAGAAGACAGCAACCGACGCAGGACCCAAGACTTTGGAATTCAGGCCGACTGAGGGCAACCTGCCAGCAGATTACCCAAATGTAATGACTGCAACAGTGAAACACGAAGAACATCTAATATATAAAAAAATATAGAAAATACTACACACACACTGCTAACCAGTATACTACCCAACTATTTTAAGAAAATATTTTAAGAAAAATACAATAATTAGTGACACTCGCCTGGAGCTCGAAAAATCCCATGCTTGGCAAAGCTGCGGCAAACGAGATCTGGGGATTGGAAGGAGGTTGCAGGGTAGTATGGGTAAGGGGGTGAAACTCGGATCTTTAGCTTGGTATGCTGCCGGCTCGGATCCCTATCGGATCCGTAACCCACAGGGTTGCTGATCAAATGAAGTTAACTACTTCAGATCAAATGTTTAACAAAATAAAATAAAAATCTAACCAGGAAGGGCTCCTGTCAACTTCATATCCAGAATTCTGGGATGAGAAACACCACCTAAAGTACTCCATTATATAAAAAACAGCTCTCAAGGGAGGGAGCCACTTCTAAAAGACAAGAAAGGCCCTAAGACAGTTGAATTGTGCAGCAATATAGGAAAAATCCCACATACAGACTGGTGAGGATGGTCTACCACGCTAAAGCCAGGAGACAAGGGTATGAGACTAAAAGAAGATCTGTATAGGCATGCTGACATTGTGCAAACAGAACCATCGAGATAACAGCCACTGGAATAACCAAGTAGTACAGACGAGTTCAGTTAATACCCTGGTCTGCGCCCCCAGCCCAGGCTGCCAAAACTAGAATTTTCTAGGCCTTCTGAATGGGCAGGGGTGGTTACATGGAAATGCACCCAATTCTGTCTTGATAAAGGCAGTCTTTTGGATAATACCAGAGAGAACTGCTGAGTAATGACCCTCCCCAGTCCAGCAACCATCAAAGTACTTAAGCCAATGAAGAATGCTATGAGAAGTCCCCTGACAGGGCTACCAAAATCTAGCTATTTAGGCAAGGGTAGACGTCAAATGCTATCTTCAACAGGGCCTCAGCCAGCATGGTCAGCATCTTGCTAAATACTCTAGGTGCAGAAGAAAGGTCAAACGGCAACACCATGGACATTAAATGATGCCTACCCAGAAGTAAACTGAAGGAAACTTGTGGACTCCAGAAGCTAACGTGCTAGAAGAATTTCATCACACTAACATCTGCTGTAGAAAGGGCACAAGTCTCTTGAAAGTAACTATCTGAAATTTGACATACCAGCCATGTTAAATGGAACCTCTGGGGCTCAAGTTGAGGCAGAAGTCTCCTGCCCACTTCAGAACAAAGAGGAGGAGTGAGAGGAGCTCTTCTCCCTTTTAAGGGGATGGAAAAAAGCTGACTACCTGCCTTCTGCAGGGTTGTCCAAACTTTTTCTCAAAGCTCTTTGGAAGCTGCTTGGTTCCACAGCATGGTTATTTCTGCGGGGAAGGACCTTCTAGCATGCATCTAACACTTCTAACATGCATCTCTCCTTGACCATGGCTACAACCCTCCAGTCTGAGGCAATAGCTCCCCAAGTAGGAGCAAATGTAAAAAAAACTGTCTTCCTATAGGCAGCCCAAATTCTTGCACAGCCAATAAGCCCCATCTTTTTCAGAAACCTAGCCACTGCAATCAGAGGGAAGCCAAACAGTCTGCCAATTGGGGAAGGGTGTTATCATACAAGGTGGGATACTGCTTCTTGTTAGAGAATTAACATGGTCTACAAGAAGGTGATTAAAAAGCTGGGAGGATGAAACAAAAAGTAATGATGGTCAGTAGCCTACTTAACTCTTCTCCAAGTCCTCCACTAGATTCTTGTAGGCCTTAGCAAAGACACCATATTACCTCAGTTGAGGACACAAAAGGATAGCCTGGCGTACCTTAGAGAGACTAACCATAAAATACTGCATGTGAACATACAAGGGCATGGTGCCATAGCCAATGCAGTAACACTTTCAAAATTGGAGGCAGCCACATGAAAAAACACTGCAGAATTAAGGGCGAGTTTTTTTTATAGTCTTTTTTAACTGCTTTATTAAGTTCACATGTTAAATAATTACACAAGTACCCATACAAAAATAGAAAAAAATGTTTCATTATTTTTGTACGTTGTACATATTTTAACATTTATTCCAACATTACATAAATTGCTCAAGTCCTGCCTTCCCTTAAACTCACTCCTTCTGAGCATTATTCTGCATGCACTGTTCCCACAAATTCCATTTATTTCCATGTTGTTTACCACCTCCAGTTCTTTTACCTCATTTACAACATTTAACACTTTTGTTACAAGCTGGTTTGTACTTCAATTTCCATTTACTAGTAATTGCTTTTTTTGCTCAAGTACCGCTGAACTATGTTCTGTCTCAAAATAACAACTTCCTTAGTTGCATTTCTTTTCTTCCAGAAAATTTCTGACAAATTACAATGTACAGAATTTTTAAAGTCTTTTAACTTGTTAGAATCCTAAAATACATGTTCCCAATTACCTCTCTCTTTCCCATTATATTTCCAGCATTTACCATCTACCAAAGGAAAAAAAATACATTTTGTCTATTTGGGGTATTAAAAAATATGTAAACACTTCAATGCAAAAATCTTAAACCTGATGGACTCTGTTCAATAAATGAGATCCATACAAATGTCCTCTCACTGATCCTTTTATAACTGTCTTTCCAGTCTCTCCTCCCATCTTTTCTAACCACTTCTAATGGTTACTTATTGTTATCATGCAGTATTTTATACTCCCTACTTATTCTTTTTGAGCAGCTTCTGTTCTCGACTCAAAAACTCATGATCTTTAATTTAGCATTCCCCTATCCCTTCTTTTTTGCCTGTACGCCGTTATCAACCCTTTAAGAGAATGTAGTCTTCTAGCCTATAGGACAAACTTCTGCTTGGCATTATCTCACTCTGTTACATTTCCCTCTCCCTAGTTATTTGCTCCAAATACCCTAGTTTCTTTGCCAATTTTCTCCAACAAATTCCTGTCCCCTCTTGCCTAATTTCCATGTCCCTACTTGCAATCATTCCTATCGGAAAAATCTCCTTCCTTTATTCCTGTGTAGGCTTAGTTTTGAATAAACTGCTGCTACTTTAGAAACATAATATATAAATATTTGTATGCTTGCTGTTATTCTTCTCAGCGGCCTGCATCCAAAATCCTACTCTCTCCCCAATTTCTTGAACTCATTCCTGTTTTGTCACCATTCCTTGCCACTTTGACCAGTTGCCTTCTGTATAGGAGCTGTAACGGCATAGCTCTGAAGAATCCCGTCAAACCAGGTAGTCCTAGACTACTTTGTTCTATGGGGAGAAACAACTTATCCCACTTTTCTATTGCTCTTTCCCACCTAAACAAATTCCTTCTTTTTATGATCCACAGCTTCTTCTCTACTTGACAAAAATATGCCTGATCTGTATAGAAAACTAAAGGGACTAAAACATTTTTGCTGCATGTATCTTACTTTTCAGATCCATAATCAAGAGCACCCAACTTCAAAGTTTTTGTATTATATTTTGTTTACTGTCTTCCCACATATAACTAGTTTCCATAATAGAATCTTTTTTATAATCCATATACCTAAACAACTTTACTTTATCATATCCCCATAAATATGGCTATTACTGGACCAGTTTGAGTATGGGTACTACAAGTTTTGGTTTTATCTCCATTTATTTTATATCCCGAAAAAGACTTGAAAACTGCCTCAAAATGTAATATAAAAATAATATCTCTGAGTAAGGTTAACTTTTCTTGATTACCATACCAGTTATACCGTTGAAATTGTGAATCCCTTGTTTTTGTTGCCAGTGACTAAGTATAAAGTAAATAGCAAATGGAAACAGGATACCACTGCTGGTTCCTCTGTTCAAACACAGTTTGCTGGACATGACCCCCCCATCCCAAATTCTTCCCTATGACCTTTTATACATCCTTCTAATCAACCTATCATTGTATCCGGAAACATAGATGCTAATGTTTCCATGCTAATAAACTCTGAAAGGACTCTACCAAATGCCTTCTCTACATTAAGACCCACCAACAATAGTGGCGGCTTCTTATACTCTGCTTCCCTCTGGACTATTAATGTTTTATTAATACTGACAAATGTTTGGGTTCCCTCCACAAAACAACATTAATCCATATACTTCATAATCCTGGTTTAAAACTGAAATTGTTTATATGAATTATGCAGTACTAGGTTAGCTGTCCTTGAGGACCATGTTAAGCCTGATCAATTTTACTTTTGGTACTTGAATTAACCTGCCATGTATATTGTTAGATTGGCCTTAACCATCCCTATGGTTGATAATTACATATTACCTCTAGTGAGGGGAGGTAGGCTTTGGTGGTGGCATTACCCAAAGAACATAGACTCTCCATACCCAGCTGTGCAATAGGTTACTGCTGGGGTTTCATGTACCAAGGGCAAAGGCATCTGTTGCTCTTGAAATAACATCAGACTTGTAATGCTCAGTGAGGATATGGACAGAAATCCAAGTAGCAGCCTCAGGGATGGAACTGGTATCTGTTCCTTTGAAAAAATCACCAGAAGAAGCAACAGAATGAGCCTTTACATAAGAGGAAAGACATTTACCATGAAAAGAATAACAGAAAGAAATGGCCTTAGAAATCTGGGAAGAGATTGTTTGTTTTAGAAACTGTCAAATCCAAAGACCTCGGATGAAAGGAAACAGAAAGCTGCTCAGCTTTATGAATAGCTGTAGGCTTATCCAAATAATATCTGAGCTGTCTATGCAAATCCAAGGTGTGAAGAACCTTCTCACTGGCAGACTGCAGAGAAGAGAAAAAGGAAGGCAAACTGACAGACTGATTAAAACACAACTCACTGACCACTCTGGGCATAAAAGGAGTATTAATATGAAGAGAAACCCTGTCCCTCTGAAAAACTAAAAAAGGAGAAACAGTCATGAGAGCCTGAAGCTCAGATAGTCACTTAGCTGAAGTGCAATCTTGCAAGGAAGCTGAAGCAGCAGGCTCAAAAATAGCCAGAGTCAATTTTTCAAGAACAAAGCTAATGTCCCAGGAAGGTGTAATAGGCTTCCTGGAAGGCCTGATATGAAGGACACCTTTAGGAAATTGGTTGACCTCAAATCTAGAAGCCAGAGGAGGAGTTAAGGGCAGATGAGCAGAAACCGATGAAAGGTGAGCTTTAACTGAAGAATATTCCAAACCAGTATGGGGCAGATCACACAAGAGAGAACCATAGGACTCTACATTAAAAAGGGATCCTGGTTTCGAAAAAGGTACCAGACAGAAAATCTCTTCCATTTGGACAAATATCATTTCCTGATAGTGGGTTTCCTGACCTCCTGCTGGACCCGAAGCATGTCCTCAGAAAAGAGGTGCTTAAAAGGGATCAAAACCCTATCACCCACAACATTAGTTAAAGACTGGACAAGAGAGGATGGATAGGAGATCCCTTATCTTGTGTGAGAAGGTCCACTTGATGATGTAACTTGTGGTGATTGCCCCTGGTCAAGTGAAAAAGAATGAGGAACCAGTGCTGTTTGGGCCAAAAGGGAGTCACCAGCAAAATTATGGGGGAGTCTTGCCTGATCTTGTGCAGGGCCCTCAGAAGCAGAGGAGGGAGGAGGCATACAGAAACATCCCCTTTACACGAAAAAGATAGGGCATCCATATTCCAAGCCAGAGTACTTGGGATTCTGGAAAAGAAGAAAGGAAGTTGTCTGTTCAGAGGGGAGGCAAAAAGATCTACCAGAGGAATACCTCATCAATGGACAATGTCCAGAAATATCTGTCTGATGCATCCATTCGAGAGCCTGTGTACTGGACCTGCTCAAAAAGTCTGCTACTATATTTTGCTGTGAGGAATGTAGACAGCCTGAAGAGTCACTTGATAATAGACAGCTAGATCCCAAACTTAAAGAGTAATCCTGCAAAGAAGGTAGGACCATGTACCCCCTTGCTTGTTGACATACCACCTCACTGAGGTACTGTCTGTGAAATCTTTGAACAGCCCGGGATGAAAGAGGATATAAAAGGCCTGAAGAGCTAGAAGCAGAGCCCTCATCTCCTTGATGTTGATGTGGTCTGACCTCTGATGAAGAAGCCAGAGACCATGGACCTTAAGAGAAACAAATGAAGCTACTCACTCACCATCTAGGTGTCCGAAAAGAGCTTTTGAGTCTGGACTGAAGGTGGGAAAGGAAGCCCTGGGTTGAGTGAAAGTTGACGAATCTACCACTGAAGCTCAAACTTGAGCTTGAGACAGGGAAGGAAAGGAACTAGGAAGTCCAGGGATGACAAATTTGAAGCCACATGGGGCACTACTGAACCTTTCTGATATGGAGCCTGGCCAGAGGCAGCATATGAATGGTGTCAGCCATAAATCTGAGGACCCTGAGAAAGTACCTGGTTGTGGCTGAAGCCAGAAGAGGAGAAGACTGGAAAAAAAGCAAACAGAGAGAGAACCTTGGGGGGGAGGTAGAATGCCAGCATGGAAATGGTCTGGACCCTGCAACCAAGACCGACATGATCCTAAGAAGGAAGAAAGACTATTTTTGAAAGTTTACGGTGAACCCCAGACTATGAAGCAGGGAAAAAGTAAACTGGATGTCCTAAAGCAAAACCTCAGGGGTCAAGGCCTGAATGAGCAGATCATCCAAATAAGGAAATATCTGATCCTCTTTTTTTCCTGCAAAGGCAATGACAAGAACGAGGCATTTTGTGAATACCCTTGGGACAGTAGCGAGGTCAAATGGTAAAGCAGAGAACTTAAAATGCAAGGAAAAAAACAGAGGAATGCAAATACATTGGGATGTGAAGGTAGGCATTCTTGAGATCCAGACAGAACAGAAATGCCTGGGGAAGAAGAAGGAACAGTGGTAAGGGACAGCACCAGAAAGGAGGGGATCTTTGGAAAGGTAATGAGCTGAGAAAAGTCCAGAATTAGTCTCCAAGTGCCCTCCTTTCTGGGAAGCAGAATCATTCTGGAATAAAAACCCTTCCCCTTCTTTGGCAGGGGGCACAACCTGAATGGTGCTCTGGGCCAAAACAACATGAAGCACCTCTGAAAAGAAATGAAGCTGTTCTTGAGGAGGTTGAAGGATGCCCAGAAAGGGAGGAAGAGAGTTCCACACCACAAAATATCTCTGGCGGATGATGGACAGAAACCAAACATCTTGCTGTGTTCCTTAACTAATTTGGAAGAGACAGGGAAAACAAAGGGACAAGGGAACCTGGCTGAGGGAAAAAGAAGCAAAGTGTCAGATGGAACCTGTTTTGTCATGAAAAGGAGGTTTCTGAGAAACAGAGGCCTGAGTGGACTTAACAGGAGGTACACATCCAGAACCCTTTTCATCCTTGGATGGAAGGCGAGACGGTCTGTGAAAGCAGACTTGGAAGGGTAAGTCCTCTGAAACTTAGGGATAGGGGAAACAAAAATGTTTCAACTCCTGCAAGGCCTTGTCCTTATTCTGGAAGGGTTTTAAAAAGTTCAGCAGTAGTAGAACCAAAAAGATTTTTATTCTCTAGAGAAGCATCCAATAATTTGGCCTTAATGTCATCAGGCAAAGCCTGAAGACAAAGCCAACAGTAACACATCAGAACAGAACCAAATGCAGCAGCCCTTGAAGAAGCATCAGCTGTATCATAACAAGCCACTTGGAGAAGTAGAACCTAACAAGGAAAAGGCCAAAACCTTCCCATCAGAGTCAGAAAGGTCAAACTACTTAAGAAACCTGAGAAAGAAGGGCTAAATATACCTAGTCATATGGGTCTGGCAATTAATCCTAAAAGCCAGGGTGGCAGCAGTATAAACCTTTTTGCTCAGTCGCTCCATGATCCCTCTCTATCCTTGTCTGAAGGAAGGAACTTGGTACAGGGCGATAGCTTGGAAGGTTTGTCAGAAGAGACAGACACCACAGAAGGACGTTTATTCAGAATTTACAATCAGGTACCTTGTAAAATCTGTCATATTTCTTTGGAATTGGGGGCTACAGAAGCTGCTGAAAAGGCATCCAAGAAGGTAGACAGAACTGGAGTAACAGCAGAAGGTTTGGGAGACTCCATCTGGAGGAGTTCATAATATCTCTTTTGGACATCAGAAACCTGAAAACAATCCCACTTAAAGAATCAGTCATACGTGAAACCATGTCCCCAAAGCAGAGTTATTCTAAAGGAGAATCTGGCCTGATAGGATCCTCTTCCTCACATACATACTCCAAAGGAGAAGGGATCTGAGAAGAGTATGCCAAGGACTCTTCCCCAGAATCCAGATCTTCATCAGAAGACTCCTGCTCCATAGTTCTCTTAAGAGGAGTAGAAGACGAGGGAGGGGGTAGGCACAAAGAACCCTTGAAGAGGTTTTAAAGCCATTAAAAGCATTAAACAGCCCCTGAGTACAACACTGCCATTCACGTTGGGGATATCTAATTGTAGGGGAAATGTGCTTTTTTTTGTTTCTTTTTCTGCAGGATATCACACGAAAAACCCCAGATGGGTTGGACCCTTGTTGACACAAAGTGTAGCAGGAATCTCCTCCTGTACTAAAATCTGCAGAATCCCTCTCAGTCCCTCAGATATAATCAGCCAAAATTTCCTCTCAATGTCTGGAACAGATGTTTGAAAACTTCCGAAGACATGCAAAAGAATCCAGATCCTTGCCTGCCTCCAATGGGGTCATAACAAAGAAATGCACAGCAACAAACATCAGGGCTTTCACTAGCATCGACAGAGATGTCTGGGGGAGGTTGGACAGCAGACATTATTATACCTGAGGTTTTTGGCCTTTTTTTGACCGGCGGCTGATCCTGAGGATAGGAAGACTCTGTCATAACACCTTGTGCCAACAACTATAGACATTAGTTTTCCAAGTAAATATACAAGGGGGACAGGTGACTACGCAGGGTCTTGGAGACAAATGCTTGGCAGATAGAACACTGCTTATGGTTGTGAGAAGCACCCAAACAGAAGAGATGCTGTTTGTGAAGATCTTTATGGGGAAATCTGCCTCCCACACTCATTTTCCCTTTCTGGATGACATGTAAACCAACAACACTACAATAAAAGAGAAGATGAGAAGGAACTCCATTGAGGCACTTATCTGAAAACAGCTTGGTAACCAGCACAGAAGGGCATTCAGGCTGGCATTGTTCAAACCGATGGAAAAGAAATAATGAAGTGTGTGCATCCGTACCTAACCTTTATGCCATACTACTTGCGCAGGGAGCATACATGTAATGTACAATAAAAAGAAACACTACAAAAATCAGAGTGATAAAAAAGACCAATTAAAAAAAAAAAAAACTTTCTATGGATCAACCAAGCAGCAGGGCAGCCACAGAATTAGCCAGAGAATTAGAGTACTAACTCTGTATTAATTGCTTTCGTCAAATAACTTCTTCAGAATGACTAACAATTACCACATCTTATTTATGCAAACATGAATCCAAACATTTAAACTACCAATTAATAAACATAAGGCTCATAAAAATGATAATATAAAATCTAATAAAGTTAACTCAAAACAAAAAATGTATAAAATATAACTTCTTACTAACAGAAACCTTTCTATTCTTTAAAAAACATTTAATATTCACCATATCATTTAGGCCGGGTAACCTATCAGCACACAATTTTAGCTGTCATAGGGCTTCTTTCTGCACCAAATAATTCTTAAAATCACCTCATCTAAGATCCAAATAACCCTATTCTAAAACAGAGAAACCTCCCCACTACATTGCACAAATCTTTAATTCCTTGTAAAACTTTCCAATAATTATGAATAATGGAGCGTATTCTATAACTATCAACCATCAAGTCTAAACTACAAACTAAACTTCTCTCATTACTGCTTTATTTTCTTTTAGGTGAGGTTCCTAAATTTAATTTTAAGAACAATATTTCTTTGAGGAAAATGTGATATAAACCTGTTCAGAAGAAGCCAAGGATTACTAATAGAATAGGAACTCATCCTTGTACAGGCTGTAATGTGTCAGTTTATTGAAACTGCTGACAGATTTGAGCATCCTGAGACCAGGCAGGCTTATAATTTCAATTTCTTTGCAAATTGTAAGAGCTGTTATCTTATTTATTTAGCAGGCTGCGCTGTTTGTAAAAGTGTTTCTGTTGGTAAAAATAAGAGAGCATTGAAAGACCTTGTACATGAACACATTTATGATGTGTTTAGAAAAGATAAAATAAACGTACTGTCTAAACACATTCTAGTTGCTGGAAGTATTCATAAATTTAAGTTTTATTGTGCTACAACTTTTTAATGTCAGCATTAGAGGTGGTGATGTCAGCACTAAAACAGAATGTATTGAAACTAAATGGATTTAGAATTACAAAGTTAGAGGGGGAAGGGTTTAAATTACTATGTTCCTTTTTAGACCACTGTTTAGGTCATGTGACCTTAAGAGGTAGATCTGAAACTGTGTGTATTTTAAGCAGCATTCCATGTCTGTTTAATTAGATCTGAAGAAGCACCTTGATAGGTATGAAAGTGCTTGTCATTTTCTTGGATGTTTTTAACATTTTTTATGCTGTTTTATTAAACTCTGGAACTGCCACTTTGTTGGATTCAGCTGTGTTGATTGGTTATTCTACTTGGATTACATGTATGTGCTGTTTTGATGTCTGATGTGACTTGTTTGTGGATAATAACTTGTACAGCTTGGGGACATTGGTTCTAATCAGGTCTTCCATAATCAAGAGTCACTTCTCATGGGCACTATCCTCTGTGCCAGTGCTCTTTTGCTTGACACCCAGTGTTTGTCATGTTCTGTGTGAGGCCAGGATTCCCTCTCTTGGAACTAGACATAAGGAAGGGTCTGTCCTGTTCTTCCTGGAAGGGAAGGTTCTGACATTCTGCTCGTCCTTGTCTCTAAAATGAGCAAGGATAGTCAGCCATCCCCTTTGACGACCCCTTCCACCAAACATGATGGAATGAACTTGAAAAAAGAGTAGGTAGGCCTTTGTGAATCAGGGATCAAGAAGACAGTGTGAAAAATAAAGCTTTGGCAGTTGTATTACCCAAAGAGCATAAAGACCTTTCATACTAAGCTCGGAAACAGGTTAAAGCTAAGGTTTCATGTGCCAAGGGTGCAGGGTTCAAATCCCTTTCCCCTTTGCATGTGACTTTTTTTTTTTAAATGAACCTATATTCTCACTATGGCTACTATATAATTAGCAACCAGAGGATGGGTAAGGCAATCTAACACCAAGCAGGATAGGTTAATTCAAGCACAAAGGGAAAACTGACTAGGTTTTTGTACCAGTCAACTTAACCTGGTTAAAATCTCACACAGTGTTCAAAGATGCCAGGATTATGATATTCCCCAAGAATGCCTACAGGAGCTACGTTCCTACTGCAACCGCACATATTCATAGACTTCAAAGCTGAAGTCACTACAGAACAACTATTACTTCACGGTTTAAAAGGAGGAAAAACTGACAGGAGACTCTACAGTGTACTTTTATTGGAGAGGGGGGGGGGCTGCACTCCTGAGCATGTCATCCTTTGGATGAGATGTTACACTGAGGCTGCATCTGTCTGCAATAATGGCAAGTGCTGTGTGATCTTTCTCATTCTAAGGAGTTGCTATATTTGTCAGCATAAAAGGACATGGCCAACAGATCATGCTGCTTTCTGCATCTCTCTCCTCTAGGCGTTGAACAATAGTTAAAACATTGTCTTCCCCCATAGTACCTTTTTAAGAAATGCCAAACTGAAAGTACTTCTGACATAGCAAATCAAAATCAAAACCAAGAAAATCTAAAGGTGTTACTGCTCAATGCTAGGAGTCTAAACAAGAAACTCCACTTCCTACAAGCTCTTCTCACCCTGGAGATAGCAGACATCTGTGCGATGACTGAGACATGGTTTAAAGATGTGGACAGCACACTCGCAGTGCAAGGTTAAAATGCCTTCCACACATTTAGACCAGCTACTACACAGAGTCTAAAGATGGAGATGTCTCGATTTACATCAACAATAAATATACAAACTGGGCTACAGTGCTCTGACAATAAAAACGAAACCAAACACAACCAAAGCACTTGGAAAAAGCCCATGACTCCTCTTAGTGTAGTTGAATTATTTATTTATCACTCCACACACTTAAAAAATAAAAAATGCATAAAAACACCCCTTCAGGCCTCAATAGGTTCACATAAATGCTTCCTTAAGCCAACACACAGCGTTTTTGTCTGCAATCAGACTTCTTCAATAAATATACCTCAACGCTGGTCAAACAGGACAATGCACTTCAACTTCACCATGTTCAAATCACATACCACTTCCTTGCAAGTAATAGGTTCCCATCTATGACCCAGAAACCCATATCACATATTTAAACTTCTTGAAAACACTCACCATCTAACTCAATACTATATTCATGGGTGCCTAATTACCCCACTGTTAACTGGAGTCACATATGACACCAAATGTGCAAGAACAGAAATTCCTGGATTTTGTAAACACAAACTCCCTGGACCAGACTGTCAATACACTGACCAAGGGCGAAATTTGGTTCTAACTAATATGGGAGAGTGATACACATCCCCTAGTGTAATGTCTTCTCTGGTAAGGTCAGACCACAAAATGATCACTTTCTATTAAAAAATAAAACTCAGAACCCCAGCTAACCCTGGCGTGTTCAGAAACTACTTTAATGTTAACTTCCTACTATTACGTGATAACCGGGCAAAATTTCAAGCCCCCATAAAACCCTGAGAAAGTACAGTTGTGTAAAATCTTACCCTAATGGTAGATGTTCTTTTCTTCACTTTTACAAGCTCTAAAGGCTTTGGCATACTAGATGGACCTTGGGCTATCCTTGGCAGGACAACTCGAAGGTGAAGAATACTGCAACAGTGACATAGAAGATCACTGCTTCCTACACGGAACTACTCACAGAAACCCTACACAGTCATGTTAATAGCTGCACAGAGGCAGGTGTACCCATCAGGAAGAAGTACAGAACTAACTCAAAAAAACTAACCTGACTGAATTATTAGCAAAAGGCTTTATAACAGAAGGAAGTAAATCACGGCAGAAAATAGGAGGTGTAGCACCCAGAAGGATAAAAGCAGTCTCATCAAACTAAAACCAAGCCGGAGGTAAATTTGGCCTCTCAGGTCAAGAACCACAAGGTATTCTTTAGCTATGCCTGCAACCTCAAAGGGAATGAACAATTGTGTGTGGCAATCACTGTTAATGGAGCTACCTATAGACAGAAAATATAGCAAACCTACTGGCAGACAAATTCAGCTGTAACTTTCCCCATCATCCTCTCCTAAAGAAATACCATCAAATTTAACTCCTTCGACTATCACTAGGGAACAGGTCTTCAATGCTCTCCCCAAATCCAAGAAAACTACATCATTGGGCCCAGACTGTATCCCAGAATGCCTTCTAAGTAGCATGAAACGTGGCTTATCAGGCCCCTTGGAATTGCTATTTAACTGTAGCCTTCAAACAGGCTTCATGCCTAATGAATGGAGAACAGCAATAGCCATCTCTCTGCACAAAGGTGGGCCATCTACAGACTCTGGGTACTACAGACTCACAAGTCTCTAGTCTCATGTGCAAAGGCCATAGACAGAATTATGGAAATGATCAATAATGACATAGGTAACCTACAGGAACTGGACCTAACCCAATTTGGTTTTGAAAAGGCCAAGTCATACCTATTCAAACTGGTGGACTTCTTTGAGAAGGTTACCAAAGCAATGGATGAGGGCAAAATGGTTCAAACTGCTTACCTTGACCTGGCCAAGGCATCTGATGCAATACTCCCCTCGGGCATTGTTGACAAACTCAAGAGGTTAGGTATAAACCCTTATGTCACCAGGTGAATATGCTATCTGGCTCACAAACAGGACCCAGGAAGTTAGAACTGAGGGGGGGGGGGTTGCCTCACAGGCAGAGTCCCTCAGGGATCAGTCCTGGAACTGCTCCTTTTTGGCATTTACTTCTCTGAAGTCAAGGCCAATGTTAAGGGCCTCTGGCTGACTAAATTTGCAGATGATTGATAATTAAAAGCAGTCAAATAACCCCCGCCCCCCCCGACACAAATGCTCTCCAGAATGGGCTGAGACAAATAACTTGTGTCAGAGCCACTGACTAAAACTAAATGCTAAAAAAATGCATAATAGTATAATTTGGGGAGTCATCCACCCCTGGTAACTATCATATTAACAACACACCCCTAAGAGTTGACCCAGTAGTCATGGACTCAGGGACACACACACTGTAATCTAGCCTTTCACCATCATGTGTCTAGAACATTGAGGAAATCATTCTGTGTTGTACAACTTATAAACTGCCTCAAGGCTATATCCCTGTATTCTGTCTTCTACAGGCTGTTGGTGGGAGATCTATGCCTGGCATACAAGGAGTTGTTGGACCTCAACCTGCTGGACCTCCTGCATATCAGCAAAACAAACAGCACCAGAATTACCCATTCTAAAGACTTAATCCTTGCCTGTGATACAAACAAGACCTGCTGGAGAGACAGGTATGTATCCCAAAGACTACCACTTCTCTGGAACAGACTCTCAATCAATGTGAAGCAGAGCTCCTCCCTCATCTTATTCAAATGTAACTTGGACAACTGGATAGGGAAATGGAAATTCATCCCTGGTTTGGCACCTATGCCTCTAATGGACACAGCCGGTCTTGTAAATGTTTCCTTTCCTAGTCCCCTGCTTGTAAATGCTTCATCTCCTAGGCCCCTGCTTGTAAATGGTTCCATCTCCCAAGCCTTTGCTTGCACTTAATAATGCCAGAACTTGTCAGAGATTTGGGATATATGGCTAGGTTTTAAAAGGCCCTTGTGCTACTCATCCTAGTACGCACCTATAAACTTATAATCCATGTTTTCTAAGCATTCTTTCTCCCGTTCATCCTACTAAGAAGGTCTGCAATTAGACAGGGACAATCTTACACTCACAAATCTAAATGAAATATATAGGATTAACTACATATTATGGCAGTCCCTCTCTAGTCCTGCGATGAAACAAGACTTCATAAAAATAAATATCTAGGAAAAACTGTACTACTACACCACAATGAATCTTGTTAAAAAAAATGCAGATGTTTTATAACTAAATGACACAAAGACTGGAAGTAACAAGTAGAAGCAAATAATATGTGGGTTTCACAGTAGTGTTTTGTTAACACAAAGGCTTTTATATAAACAAACACAACCGTTTCACCTACTAATGGACGTTCGAGAAGTGCTAAGAATGTTGTAAACTGAGACACGATTAAACTCTTCACAGTTCTGTCTTTCTTCCTTAGCTGAATCAGAGAATGCATAAGGGCATCTACCTGCAAAAGAAGAACCATACTTGTGAGATACCATCCTATAAAGTACAGCTTATGTTTTTAATGTAAGTTTACAAGTAAAAAAAAAAATCATATCAGCCCATCTTCCTCCAATGATCTTTTTTCTCAAATATACCTGCTACCTAGGTTAAGGACACTGTTTAGCTGCAACCTAGGTAGGCACACTATTATAATGTGCTTACCTAGATATGCAGCAATGACTTCAACTGTTTTGGTTATGTTTTGGTAATGAGGTTATTTAAGTGTGTGATAACCTAACTCTGACAAAAGTATTGGAAGAAAAATCCCACAATGTAAAAACAAGGTATAGTAGCATTATAATACATAGCCAGACTGCCGACATAAAAACAAGCAGATTTAGAAACTGCTTGGTGGCGGTAATAAATATTGCCAGTACCTACTGTGATATTTCACATCAAATTCTAAGCAATGAGTGAACGAGGTTTACAGATTTCCAAAACAGCATAAGGTAATGATGATCAATGACATCTGAAAAGAGTTTAGAAGAGCAAATTATTGCAGAGAATTATTTGCCTTTAAACTCATCTTTGTTAGAAGGCTCACTGGTAAGTTGTTCCAGATTTTGTCGACAAAGCTTCTGAATTTACCATCCCTATAAGTGTTACATGCAGGACAGACCTTTATCAGATTGGACTGCTGTGCTTCACTAATGATCTGGCATGGTTCTTACCCCAGGGAGGATGATAAAAGTGATGAGAAGTACAATCAGGTAAAGTTTATGGTTAAAAGCTAGAGTCTGTACTTTGGAGGAGGTCAAATGGTGGAACCAGACAGCAGACCATACCTCACAACCTCAGCATAAAATGTCAACCTTCAAAAAATCAGTGCAGCCCTTTGGAAAAAGGGATATTATTTGTTTCAGAAACCTTCAGATAACAGACCTCCGTATATTAAGGATACTGAATCTTTGCACTGGCTTAATCTGATTATTTACAAATGTACATATACTAGTGTAGCTCTGTCCTTATAAAAATAAATAAATAAATAAATAAAATTATATGGGAGCGCTACAGAATCCTGAAAGCCCAAAATCCCGAAGCCCAAAATCCTGAAAGTTCAAAATACTGAAAACTCAAAATCCTGTAAACACACAGGATACCAATACTATATATATATATATATATATATATATATATATATATATATATATGCATCTAAAACTTCTGATAGGCAGCAGAAAAATAAAACATATAAATAAAAGACAAAAGCAACCCACAGTGATTTCTTTAAGCTTTCGTTCCTTTTAATTCGTATCAGAACTTCTTCAGAACACACACACACACACACACACACACACACACACACACACACACACATATATATATATATATATATATATATATATATATATATATACAGCCAGGCTTATATAGACCCTAGCCTAGTACCTACCTATGAACCTATACATGTATCTTTGTGTATGTAATATAAATATACATCAGCAAATCAAGCTAAATCTTAGGGACAAAAATCTAAATGCTACATCTAAAGTAGCACATTGTTTTATAAATCTGTGAAACATTTGTTCAGGCCTGTGAATGTTGCCCTCTGTCCGGATGGCATAGATGATACAGTCATACAGAAATTTTGAAAAAGTAGGAATTCAGTTAGTTTCAGTCAGGCTATACAGCTAAAGGTAAGTCCTGGTGTGGCATTACTGTAAATAGCAACTCATTACATCCGAGTGACACCTTCAGGTGCATCTGCAGTTAACTCCTGCTGACTCCTCTAGGCATCAAATATTGCTTGTTCATATTTGCATCAGTAATTCTAAAATCATGCTATGTACAAAATTTTAAAATATTTCATCTCAAACCTTATACAATGGCAAACTTGACTGCATTAATATTTGACCTCTGTCTCATGCAGGTAAATAGATACTAAAAAGAAGTTACGTACTCACCATAATGTTCCATCTGAGTAGTTATACTTCATTTTTCTGCAACCTGTGGGTATACGGATCCGAGCTGGCAAATTTTTTCTAGCATCTGCTCCAAGCTCTGAGCTCCTCCCCTTACCCATAATGCCCTACCATCTCCTATCTTCCCTCAGATCGAGTCTGCTGCAACTAAAAACATAAGCAACTCAACCCAATAAACCAATCCTGAAAAGACAGGACAAGGTCCGGGTGACGGAGGGAGGGAATGTTGCAGAAAAATGAAGTATAACTACTCAGATGGAACGTTAGGGTGAGTACATAACTTCTTTATCTGAAGTAGTTAACTTCATTTTATCTGCAACCTGTGGGACAGAGTCCTCAGCTACTCCAATCTGGGGAGGCCCTTATGGAAGGATATTCCTGAGCACCGCAGAGCCAAAGGATGCTCTACCCCTCGAAATCAGATCTAACTTGTAATGGGAAATGAAGGTATGTGAATTGGCCCAGGTTGCTGCTGCACAAATATCGTCCAAAGGCACCCTAGACCAAAAAGCAGCAGAAGTCGCCATGAACCTGGTAGAGTGAGCCTTAACAATACCAGGAGGAGATAAACCTTTTGCTTTGTAGGCATGTGAAATACAAAGTGTGATCCATCTGGCCAAAGAAATTGTAGAATAGCTTTTCCCATAAATGCTTTGGAAAAGGAAAACAATTGGTCAGTCTTGTGGAAAGACTTTGTTCTATGAAGATAAAAACGAAGCTGTCTATGAACATCTAACAAATGGAGTTTGTATTCATCTTTATTTTGGAAGTTAGGAAAGAAAATGGGTAGATTAATGGACTGGTTTATGTTTGCTTCAGATGCCACTTTAGGTAAGAAGGAAGGGTTAGTACGGAGGGAGACCCTATCCTTATAGAAGACCAAATATGGAGGCACGGCAGACGGAGCTTGAAGCTCAGAAACCCTCCTAGCAGATGTTATGGCGACTAGGAAAGCGGTCTTCCAGGACAAAAACTTTTAAGTCCACCGAAGCTGCAGGTTCAAAAGGAGGAGCCACCAATGCCTGTAAAACAAAAGTAAGGTCCCAAGGAGGCACTGAATCCTTGACAGGCGGCCGTAACAGAAAAGTATCTTTAAGAAAAGCCTTACACAGCCTAGAGGAGGCTAAGGCCATGTTGTCTTCACCAACGTAAAAACTGGAAATGGCTGCCAATTGTACATTCACTGTGGAGGAACTAGCTCCTTGTTGAAAGATACCAGACAGGAAGTCCAACACCGCTGGAACATTGGCTGTAAAGGGATCTATTTTTCTCTGTGAGGCCCAAATGGTAAAGCGCTTCCATTTATTGTAATAAAGTTTCCTAGTGGAGTCTTTAAGAGAAGCTACCAGAATGGATTTTACCAGGGATGAAAGACCGGAAGCCCTGGCAATTAACAGAACTGGAGTAACAAGGCTGTCAGCTTGAGGCTCCCTAGATCGGGCGGACGTGCCTCCGACAGATGGGAAATTAGATCTGGGCAGGGATCCAGAACCCACGGGGGAGCTAAGAGATGAGACCAAAGGAATGGGAACCAAACCTGACGAGGCCAGAACAGAACAATGAGGATTCACTCTGCACCGTACTCAGCAAGCTTCCTGAAGAAACTTCGGAATAAGTGGCAAAGGTGGATAAGCATACAGAAGCCCGGGGGGCCAAGCATGGACTACAGCGTCTCTGGGGACTTCCCCTGGTGAGGGAATCAGAGCGAAGAACTTGCTTCACTTCACGCTGGAAGGAGATGCGAAGAGATCGCAGCAAGGCTGACCCGCTGCAAGGAAGATCTCCTCCACTACTGACTGTTTCAGAGACCACTTGTAAGGCATCAGAATGGCCTGACTCAATCTGTCCGCTAAAATGTTGGAGCACCCCAGGATGTGCGTTGCTATCAGAAACCGACCAGTGGAAATCGCCCATTCCCACACTCTCATGGCCTCGTGACATAGGGGGTAGGATCTGGTTCCCCCCTGCTTGTTGATATACCAGACAACCGACATGTTGTCTGACTGAATTGCAATCAATCCGAGAGGGAGGACTGTGTGAAAGGCTTCCAATGCTAAAAGCACTGCCCTCATCTCTAGAACATTTATGTGTAACTTGGTCTCTGACTGGGACCACGTGCCTTGGACTGTCCTTCCCCAACAGTGTCCCCCCCACCCGAGTTGGGAGGCGTCCGTGGTCACTGTGGCTTGGACTGGAGATGACGCGAAGGGGCGTCCTTTTGATATCTCCGGTGAACTTAACCACCAAAGAAGAGATGTCCTGCAGACATGACTGATCTTGACCGGAAATTCCATGGGCAGGTCTAGCCAAGACCACTAAACAGCCAGAGTCCATTGAAGAACCCGCATGTGAAGGAGCGCGCAAGGGAGAATTGATATGGTGGCAGCCATGGAGCCCATAGCCCGGAGAACCTCGCTCACCTTTGAAAACTTGGAGTTCGCTATCTGAGCTATGTGGCACCTGAGATGTAGGATCCTGTCTGGAGTTAAGAATACCTTCATCTGCAAAGTGTCTAGCCATGCCCCAGTGAAGTCTAGAACTTGTACTGGTTGCAAATGGGATTTGTGAACATCGACTGTAATCCCCAGTAGAGCTGCCAACCGAAAGAAATAATCCCGGGCCAGACACAAGTGATGCTTGTTGGGCACAGCGAAGAGCCAGTCGTCCACGTATGGAAACACCTGAATACCCTAAAGCCTCAGGTGAGCCGCTACAACTGCCATTACCTTGCTGAACACCCTGGGGGCTGTGGTGAGACCAAAGGGTAGAGCTCTGAACTGAAAATGACTGGCTCCCAGCCGGAAGTGCAGAAACCTCCTGGAGCTTCTGTGTATTTTGATGTGGTAGTAAGCATCCTGGAGGTCTAACGAGCACATCCAGTCGCACTCTCGGAGAAGAGGTAGAATGGACTGTAGGGTGACCATCCGGAATTTCTGTTTCGCTACCGACAGGTTTAATGTTGACAGGTCTAGAATGGGCCTGAGGTCCCCCTTCTTTTTTGGCACCAAAAAAAACCTTGAGTAGAAGCCTAATCCGGACTGATCGGGGGGGACCTGTTCGATGGCTCGTTTGAGAAGCAGCTTTGAAACCTCTAGAGCTGCGGCCTCCCTGTAAGTGGGTGGAACATCTGGGAGGTGTTTTGCAATATTTGGAGGGGCAACAAATGGGATAGAGTGACCTCTGGATATTATCTGTTAAACCCAGCGATCTGTCAAAATGGTCTCCCATGTCGCTGGGTGTAAGGACAATCGTCCCCCGACTGCCTCCAGTGTAGGACAGTCGGGGCAACCCCTCAGGGCTCCTGACCGGGTCTATCAGAAAAGGGCTCCCTAGACCTGAAATTCCTGGGACTCCCTCTATCTCTGGGTCGGCGTCGATCCTGTCCCTCTCTGCCTCTGGGGGAATAGTTGTCCTGAGAATCCCAGGAAAACTGAGATTTTCGGAACCACATCTTCTTCTGCCCTCTGATTCCTAGAGAAGGACCACTGAGGGTTAGAGAAGCGGACTCCGACGGCAGACAGTGTCTTCCCATCCTTTTTGCTCTGGATAAGTGCGTCATGTACTGTCTTCCCAAAAAGGGAAGAACCATCGTAGGGAGCATTGATAAATGACTCCTTGAAAGGGTCCGCGAACTGACACAATCTGAGCTAGGCATGATGCCTCATGGCTATGCCTGCCCCAGCTGCCCTAGCTGCGCCTTCCGTGGCATGGGAAAGGAGCTGCATTGACGTGTTTGAGACTGACTTCAGAGTAGACATTTTCTCCAAGAACAACTGTCTGGCCTGCGGCGATAAAGACTCTGGGGGCGACTCAGCGAATTCCGAAGCAAGGTCTCGCTGAAGCCGAATCACATGTGCCAAATAATTCAGTGCATGGATAGAAAAGGTCGCTGAGGAGTAGACACGCTTCCCAAACTTATCCACCGACCTGGACTCCTTGTCTGGAGGGTGGACTGAGGAACTCTCCTGTGCTAATTCCTTCTTTGTGGCCACTGCAACCAACATAGCATCAACTGGAGCTCCTTTCGACCAAGGTTGTCTGTCGGAAGGGGGAGATAAAAACCTTGTCAGGGCATTTGGGGATGGGCTCTACGGTGTCAGACTCCTTCCATGCCCTTGTGGTGATGAGGTCCACCAAGGGGTCTGCTGGTGGGGACACCCAGGAAGAAGATGAGCCCGTGCCAAAGGCCTCCAGGAACACTGACTCATCCCCAAAAGGTTTTGGGGCTGACCAACCTCGCCTATGGCGGAGGCTCTCCAAAATTTCTCCAAAGGAGACGTCTTCGGGAGGTGACCTGGGAGAACCTTCTCCTTCATCTAAGTCAGTGTCCATAGTGAGGGACTCGGGGGAGTCCAAGTGCCTCCTTTTGCACTTGCGCTTACGGTGACCCTCTTCAGTGGGACTTTCAGAAGGGGATCCGCAAGCCGCAAGTGTTTCCTCAGGGAAATTATCCTGGGGATCCCCTGGCATGGGCTGTCCCTGAGACAGGATGAAGGGAGTCGTCGCCAAATCAAGGGGGGCCTGGGTGGTATCCGAGGGGATGGGCTGGGGTCTCAATCTCTGGGACAGAACCCTCTCCACCACTTCGAAGGCCGAGGGAGAAGCCCTCCCCGGATCCGAAGCGGGGACTGGAGCCGAAGCCAGGGTAGCCTGAGGTCAAAGGGAACGGATCGGATCCGAAAAGGTCAGAGCAGAAGAATAAACTCCCCCAGGTCCGACTCCCTGTCCACGGCTCTGAGAGTCACTTGGATCCAAACAAGTCGGATCCGAAGAACTCAAGGTAACAGCCGGAGTCAAGGTTGGAGGAACCGTCGGTGCCGAGCTACCAGCTCCAAAAAACCTCGGATCCAAGAGCCCCGAAGCCGAAGCACGGATCGGGGAAGGAGAGATGGGGCGGAAAAGAGGCATGGAGGTCCCCCCCTCCAGAGGGAGAGGGGCCTGGCAAGACTCCCATCTGAATTTGGGTCTGAATAAATCTCCGCATCATCCTGTCCATATCCATGTCGATAGGCTCTGTCGACCTCGAAGAGGCCACCGACTCGGATCTGGCTGGTCTGCGCAGTGGGGAGGAAGGCCTCGGGTCCGAATGTTCCAACTGCTCCGGTGAGAAAAGAGGAGACCGCAGCCATGGAGAAACAGGCCTCATGGTCTTAGATGGGGGGGCTGAGAAAGAGCTCCCTGTCTGGGGATGTCTTATGATGACGGCCCTTCTTTTTCTCCCTTTCTTCTCTGCGCCTTTCTTTATCTTTTTCTTTTTCAGCCACGCTGACTGAAGAGTTGTCCTTAGAAGACCCATCGCCAGAAGAAGAGGAAGGTTGAGTCCCTGTCTGGGTGGGATGTGGTACACTAGAGACCGAGGCAGATTCCAACATGGCAGTGGGGAGAAGGCCTTTGGCAACTAGCTTGGCCTTGTGATCCCTAAGGGCCCTAGGGTTAAAACCAGAACAGACCGCACACTGAGTGGACAAATATGCCACTCCCAAGAAAATTATACACAGAGTGTGACCATCGGCCAGGGAGAGCTTATGGCCACACTCTGTGCATTTTTTAAAGACAGGCTTCGGCTGATCAGCCATAGTCCTGCACTCAAAGGTACAAACACTACCCTTCCAAAACCACACACAACACAGGTAGGGGAAGGGCGGGTCTAACTACTTCTCTATACAAAAAAACACCGACGACCAAGCAAGATACTACACAGGGGGAGGAAGGGAAAAAATTTTACTCAAGCACACCTAGATACCAGAAAAATACCACTTACTATCCCTGAGCTCAGAGCAAAGGAGACCACGATGCACACCACTGGTGCGGCAAACAAGATCTGAGGGAAAATAGGAGATGGTAGGGCATTATGGGTAAGGGGAGGAGCTTGGAGCAGATGCTAGAAAAGAGTTGCCAGCTGGGATCAGATATGGATCCGTATACCCACAGGTTGCAGATAAAATGAAGTTAACTACTTCAGATCTGTTGTTTTTGTGATATTAATTTATATATATATAATGTTCATATTTTTCTAAATATCTCAACAACCAAGTAACACAGACATAACCCCTTATTATCATAAGAAAGCTCTCAGCTAGATGGATAAAATGCTGCTGACTGTATGTGTATAACTTGAATGGTTGCTGAGATATTATAAGTTGTTTACAAAAATTACAAATGTAACAGTTACTGTGGCTTATAAAATTGAGTTTAAGACCTACAACCTAAAGAATACTACCACTATAAAAATAGTTTGTACTGAAGAGTTTGCCATTCATACTTCTTTCATAACCCCTATGGTTCCAGAAATATGAACAATTGTTTGAAATGTGGTTCAAGGCTCCCGAGAGCACCCCAGCACTACCAGGTTATACCTCATACCATGTTTTTCGGCCCCAAAACTTGGACCGAACCACAAAAGGAGGGGAAGTATCAATATTCGTCAAAGATACCCACAACTCCAGGTTGGTGGCACGGCACGAAGCATCAGAGACTATCCATGTGCAACTAATAGTGAGTAAAACTGCCTTCCAGTTTATAGCCTGCTACAGACCACCCTCCCAAACCCAGGAACCCCACTCGGCCTTCCTGAGAACACTGGAAAATATGAAGGTCTCTCCAAACACCATTATATTGGGCGACTTCAACTACCCTAACATAGACTGGCAGCATTACTCTAGCTCCAACACCCTAGCCCGAAGGTTCCTAGAATTTATAAACTCAAATGCTATGGAACAACTTGTTGCCACTCCCACAAGAGGGGAAAACATACTGGACCTGATCATCACCAACATGGGGACTCTATGCTCCAGACCAGAAGTGTATCCCTCACTGGTAAGATCAGACCATAAACTAATCTCAGTAGGTATTCACATCCCAACCCCAGCCCCTGCCCAGAAAACCACAGTGAAAAACTTCTCTACAGCAAATTTCACACTCCTCAAAACCGAGGTGGAAAACTTCAAATCCCCCGGGCCTGTGGAAAATACGGCCCAGACCGCAGAATCCTTTATAAACGCATTCTATGAACACCTTCAGGAATGCATGGATCATGCAATCCCAAATAAAACCAAGACCCAATCCTCCAAAGTTAGGTGTCCTGTCTGGTGGACCACAGCCATAAACAAACTATACAATAGAAGGAGGAAGCTACTACATGATAGAGCAAAATCCCAAAAAGGGAAGGCATCTCTGATCAGTATTAGCAAAAAACTACAGGCACTCATAAAATCGTCTAAGGTCAGCTTCGAGAGAAAAATTGCACAGGATACTAAGGATAATCACAAGGCTTTCTTTAGTTATGTTAGGAACCTGGGTGGGAATTCCCAGATATGCTCAGAATTAGTCCAAAATGACAAAAAATACACCGAACCCACAGACAATGCCAACATCCTAGCTGACAGGTTCAGCATAAACCTCTCCCCCCCTTCCCCACCAAAAGGGCAAATATCTATCCCAGCAGAGTGCTGCCCCCCTGACATCTCAGATGCTCAGGTAAGAGCTGCCCTCTCCAAAGCAAAAAACACAGCATCAATGGGACCAGACGGTGTCCCGGGCTGCGTTCTACATGAACTCCAAGAAGAACTAAACCCAAACATAAAACTACTGTTCAATCTCAGCCTTACTACAGGATATGTACCCAAACAGTGGCGTACAGCAACAGTGGTCCCTCTCCACAAAGGTGGTGCCTCAACGGATCTTGGAAACTATCGCCCCATAAGCCTGACTAGCTTGGTCTGCAAATCTATGGAAAGGATCATCATGGACCTCATAAATAAAGATATTAGGGACCTACAGACACTGGATCCTACCCAGTTTGGCTTTGTTAAGGGCAGATCCTGCCTCTTAAACCTGGTTGATTTCTTTGAAACAGTCAACAAGGCCATTGACGAGGGGAAGGTGGTCCACACAGCCTACCTGGACCTTGCAAAAGCCTTTGATACAATACCCCACTCAGGCATTATAGATAAGCTCACCAGCTTAAATATAAACCCCTATGTCACTAGATGGGTTGCAAACTGGCTCAAGGACAGAACCCACATGGTTAGAATTGATGGAGCCATGTCAGACTCCAAACCAGTTACAAGTGGCGTCCCACAAGGCTCAGTCCTGGGACCTCTCTTGTTCGGTATATATTTCTCGGAGGTACAGGCGAACACGGAAGGACTGTGGCTGACCAAGTTCGCAGATGACTGCAAACTGGGCGCCATAATCTACTCTCCAGCCGACACAAGCATCCTACAAAAGGGCCTCATAGAAACAGACAACTGGTGCCAGAGCCATGGCCTCAAGCTAAACGCCAAAAAGTGTATAGTCATCCCCTTTGGCAAAAACAAAGTGCCCACAAATTACCACATAGGTGGTAATCCATTAAGTACGGAAGAAGTAATTAGGACCTGGGGACCCAAGTTGATAGCAATCTCTCATTTGACAACCACGTGGCCAAAGTGGTTAGAAAAACATTTTATATAGCCCAACTAATCATGAAGGGATTCACATCTAGATCAGAGGAGGTCATCGTGCCTCTGTACTCATCCCTCATCAGGTCCATAATTGAGTACAATGCCCCTTTTGGGATGTACCTTACCAGACACCTGCAGCAACTGGAAAGACCCCAAAAGTACCTCACCAAGAGGATCAAAGGGCTCAAACAGATGCCATATGCTGCCCGGTTAAAGAAACTCCAGCTCTACTCAGTGGCATACCGCCTGCTCAGAGGCGATCTGTGCCTGACGTATAAAGCCATGTCCAACCCGGAATTAATGGACATGCTGCACCTCAGAAAATCCAAATCCCATCGAGCTACGCGCTCGAGAGACTTGAACCTCAGCACTGAAATAAATAGGACATGCTGGAGGGACAGATTCATAACCCAGAGGCTCCCTTCACTCTGGAATAAAATCCCAGTCCAGGTTAGGCAGAGTCCCTCATTGACTCTCTTCAAGAGGAATCTTGATGAATGGATGGGAGATAGTAGGTTTACCACGGGTATCACTTCTGTGTCAGTGTTAGACAGAGGCACAGTATACTAACCTCGAAAAAGGGCATAGCAAAATTCATTTAAAATAGGTGGCGAAAGCCAAACACACTCTGGCTAGGCTTATAAATGCCCTAGGGCAGGTAGCTTAGTATGAACCTATGAACCTATGTGAGGAAGTAATTTGATTTTGTCAAAAGGCTTAGGCTCCGCCCATTGGAAGTTACAGTGCAAACTTCCTGAGCTCCACTGGAGTGAATGAGTTACAGCTGATCATCTCTCCACTATTAGTTTAAGCAGGTCTGAAGACAGATGGCTGGAGAATGTGTGTAGTGACAGTCATTACTCTTTCTGCAAGAATATTTACTCTGCTGATCATCTGGGACACTGTACAACTAAGCTCATTTGTCACCTCGGATGGTGAGAGCTGATCTTGGTGTGACAATCACCCAGGCCATCCATAAGGGATTTTATTGCATTTTAATTGAATGCCATTTACTCAGGCTGATGACGTACCTCCTCAAACAGCTCAGCTCTGCTATCTTGTAAGCCAACAGGTTTTCCATCTCCACCATGGATTCACTGACCTCCCCCCCAAGGACAGGCAAGTATTCTCTGCCACGACATTCCACTTCCTCTCTGACTGATCCCTCTAGTGACAGGAATACTAACAGCACTTGGATGTTCTAGGTCATAGTCAATATTCCATCATTCTAACAAATTTGGTCTTACTGATGCTAATTATAAGGCAGGATTCATGCCTTACCACAACCAAGGATCCTTTCATCCTCATATGTTTGATATGATGTATGGGTTTTCAAGTCACTTGCTGGATCTGAGAAGGCAAAACTAGTGCTCCAGCCTCGAGCTTCTTTAATTCTTTCCCTTCCCATAAAGCACCACTAAGTGAAGCTACCTCAGATAGAGTTTGTTGCCTGACAATAACAGGCATGTTGAAATAAAAGGAAAACAGAGAGAGAGAATTGAAATCTTACAAGTCCTTTAGGAGTTAGCAGATACAGAGGACTGAAGGGGGAGGGGGCTGTCACATTGGACAAAAAAATATGAAAGCATCAAACATGAAAGGATCAAGCATTACAGTAAGTACATAGCTTCCATATCCTATTCATCCTATCCATCTGTCTGATCAAAATGATGGGACAGAATCCCCAGCTACTGAATACCTGGGTGGAATCATGAGAGGTGACCTTTGAGGACTGTGGCTCCAAAGGAAGCCCTAGATCAAAGTAATGCAGTGCAAACCAGGTTGCTGCAGCACACATCTTGTCAACTGAAGACTTCCTGAAAAAGGCTGGACTTGCACGGCAAAAGTAATTTTAGAAACTCAAACCAAGTCTATTTGCAGTAAAAGACACAACTAAGAATCCTTTCTAAAGGTTTTGGTTCTATGTATGTAAAATCTAAAGTGATGATGGACATCAGGTATAGAGAATATTTTCCCTTGTTTGAATTATAAGGGGAAAAACAGACTGGCAAATGATTGGGCTGGTTCAGATTAATTTTGGATTCCACCATGGGAAGAAAGGAAGGATTTATCCATAACAAAACTCTATCCTTATAACGCAGTAGATAAGGGACAGAGGAGGACAGTACATGGCTGAAGTTAAAACCACTAGGAACAACATCTTGCAAGACAGAAACTTTAAAGCCTCAAGCACAAAACTGAGGTCCCATGGTAAAAGTGGCTCTCTTACTGGTGAGCAAAGTAAAAAGATCCCTTTAGGAAGGCTTTCCATAATCTGTGAGAAGCTAGAACATGAGTTAGGAAAGTTGGAAATTGTGGCCAATTGTACTTTGAGTGGAAAAACTAGAGCCCAAGTCAAACAGCTGTGATCGAAGAGAAACATCGGAGGGACAGATGCAGCCAAATCTATGCCCTGATTTGATACCCTGGCTGAAAAGCACTTGCATTTACTGTGGTAAATCCTAAGAATAGATTCCTTTTGAGAATTTGAAAGAATCTGCACTACTTCATGAGACAAGGAAGGGTCTCATCATCACTGGAATTGGAAAAAACATACAGTCAAACTTGAGGCTGTGAAGCTCTGCATCAGGCAATCGAGAAGGATAAGAAAGAAGGCCTCAACAAGGGACCAATAAGCAGGGTGGCTCCCAGAGGTGAGGCTTCAGTAGGCGGGGAGACCAAATTTGTCTTGGTCAGTAAGGGGCAGTAAGAATCGTTGAGACTAAGTATCTGGCTTCTGAATGAACCTGATCATCAGGGGAAGTGAAGGAAAGAAATAAAGGAGCCTGGGAGGCCACTGTCTCGAGAAGCAAACAGACTGACAGCAAGAAAAGCCCTAACAATGAAAAATTTGACAAGGCACTGCTGAATTTACAGACCACTCGTGAGACAAATAATGATTCTGCTGTGTGCGTCAGCAAGACGGCTGGCTTTCCTTGCAACGTGCTCTGCTACCAAGAAAGGATGCAAAGTGATCGCACATTGCCACACAGTCATGGCTTCTGGGCACAACAGATAGGACATGGCTCCATCCTGCTTATTGATGTAATAAACTGTCATGTTGTCTGTCAGGACTGAAATCAACCCTGGAGACCAGACATCCTGAAGTTCCCACAACACCAGGGGGACTGCTCTCACCTCCAGAAAAAAAACTGATGTGAAGGATGGCCTTCTGCTCTGTCCATGTACCTTGCATTATCCTTTCCTGGAAATGCCCACTACACCTCTGGGGAGAGGGATCAGTGGTTTGGAACTGTTTTGGGAAGGGACATCAGGAATGGTCTCCCTTGGAGAACCAGGGGAGAGGGGAGGGATTAACCATCAGTGTAACTGTACTCTGCAAACATGAGTTATTAATACGAGTACTGACAGAGGGTCCGTTAAATGGCTCCACTGGACCCTGCAGAGCCACTGAAGAATTCCCATGTGACGATATGCTGGATGAACCATTATTATGAGGACACCATCAGCCTAGGACTCTAACAACAAAGACCACTGGCACATATGTAAAGTGTAGTAGATGCTGGACAGAGTCCCTTAAAATCTGAACTCTAAGGGAAGGGAAACCATGGGTAAGGGTTGTATCCAGGTGGCATACTATGAACTGGACGGTATGAGTTGGTTCCAGAACTGACTTCTCGTAATTTATTGAGAGACCTGAATTAAATAGTCTTTAGCTTTGAGGTTGGACTCTCTCATTGTAGTAGTAAGCAGCCAGTCATTCAGATGAGGAAGAAGACAAATTATTTGCACTCTTGTGAGTTGCTACCACTTCCATGCATTTAGTAAAGAAACAGAAGGCTGTAGTGAGACCAAAAGGCATCTTCTGTGGGCTTTCGATATTTTTATGAGAAGGTAAGCCTCATGAAGATCGACTGAGCATCTTCAATCGTCTGTCTGCAAAGTAAATTACCTTACACCATGACCATTTTGTGGCAATGTTTGTTATCTATTGGTTGAGATGACTTGAGTCCAAGACTGGCCTGAGGTATTTGGGTTTCTTTGGAACTAAAATGAATCTGGAATAATAATCTGACCATATCTGATCCAATGCGACCACCTAGGTGGATATTTTTTTTGTAGAGAATAAAATTTCTCTTCCAGTTGCCTCCTGTTGATGAGGTGGAATATCTGGGAAGTGGTAGAGAGGAAAGGGAATCATATAATCTCTGGTTATTATCCTTCTTACCCAAGTATCTTGTGTGAGGTCCTTCCACACAGGACAGTAAAGAGGATAAACAATCCCCAAATACCTCCAGAGGGGAGCAGTCAGGCAGCCCTTCAGGGGTGATTTTGCTTGTTTTACAAACCCCTCAACCTCTGGGCCTGCATCCATTAAAGGGGCCACCTCTGCCATGATATCTCCTACCAGAAGTGGACTGGAAATGCTGACACCAGAATATTTTAAACCATAGGGACTTGGACCCGTTTGGGTTCCTGCTATACGATCGCTGCAGATTTTCAAATCTGACTCGTACAGTTGACAGCATATTCCTGTCTTGTTCACACTTCTGCATCTTCTCTTTAATGGCTGAACCAGCTAAAGATGATCCATCTTAAGGGTTATTGGTAAAGGATGCTTAAAAAAGTTACCCACAAAGGTGTAGCCAGGCATGTTGTCTCAATGTGATGCCTGCTCCTGCTGCTCCATTGGCTACCTTATGCACAAGAGCTGCATGAAGAGGTTGGTAATGCTAAATATGGTGCCCAAAGTGGTCTCCAGTTGTTTTCTTCAGTCTGCAATGGGCAATCTTTCCAGACAGGCTAATGATGATTTCTCCCCTAGTTCTGAAAATGGTTCATATTGGTGCCATAGTTCAAGGCCCTAGGTGCAAAGGGGTGTGAAGCATACACTCTCTTCCCCATTATATCCAATTTGTGGAGTGGATGGACAGTAGTTATCTTCTGAGAGGTTCTTCTTGTTGCTGCTGCCACAATGATGTATTTGACCAAGGGACACTTGGACCAAAACTGCCTTTCCTTGCGCAGTTGTATTTTGTTCAGCTTCCTGGGAACACTTTCAGATAAATTGGGTTCCAGTCATGCTCTTCTGGTTGCCTGGAAGATGAAGAACCCAGCTGATGGATCACAGCCAGAGAAACTCGACTGGACAGGAAGGGTGAAGCTACCCTACCGAGCAGTGCCCCTTTGAACAAAAAAGGGCTTGGTACACTGAGGACTAGAGACAAGGTCTTGCTCGTGGTCAGCACCGACAGCGATTGGCTCCAAGGAGTCCAAGCCAGAGCCAAGGCTGCTGGGGCACTCAAAGGTCTTGGGTCCTGCGAGCCAAAAGAGGGTTCTGGCTTGGAGATGGAAGAAGACATCTTACGAACAACTCTAGAGGTCTCGGGAGTCCTTGGAAGGGAGGTGAGGTTTGTCAGAAATGTCCTTCAGCACCAAAACACAACCAACACGAAGGAGACCCTTAATGATCAACGTAACCCCCCTTCTTTCATTAACTGCCCTAGACCCAAACCCCTCACAAACTGTGCAGGGGGAATCAAAGTGGGCTGTCCCCAAACAACAGACACACGCGTGTATCTTATGAGGGCAGCTTGTGCCCACAAGCATTACATTTTTTGCTCTACCGAGTCTGGTTCTTCCAAGTCTTCTGAGACAGTAAGACCATGAGCACATCTGGAAGAGGAAAGTACAGTTGTGTACACTTACATAAATATAGATGTTAGAGTGTATTCACTGTTGCAGTCATCACACTTGGGTTATCTGCCTGCAGGTAGCCCTCAGTTGGCCCGAATACCAGAGTCTTAGGATTTCTGAATCTGATGCTGTCGGTTTTTCCATGAAGTCAGGGTGTCAGGGGTATAAAACAGCCAATGCAATTACATCAGTTTTTCTTGCCCCAAATGTCAAGAGCCCCCAAATAGGAAGCTAGTATATGGTAGGGAACACTACTAGTAAAATGTAAATACCAATGCCATTAGGAATGGCCATAGAGAGGAGAGGTAGAAAGATATAGAAAGCCAGAGGGCTGGAGGGAGGGAAACCAGTACTGCAACAGTGAATACACTCGAACATCTACATTTATGGTAAGTGTACACTACTGTACTATGTTCTTCGTGTTTCACTGTTACAGTCATCACACTTGGGTTGATTCCCAAAGCTGAAGAAGGGTGGAGGCAGTCAAGAAGTGTTAGGGCTGGCTAGTAGGCCTTGTGAGACTGATGTAGCAAATCCAGCTCTGGATTTAGAAAAGATTCGTAAGTGGTAATGCTTGCTGAAGGTGTGTACAGAACTCCAGGTTGCAGCTTCCAGAATGTCCTTGGTAGGGACTCCCCTGAGAAATGCTGTAGAGGTGGAAGCAGCCCTAGTGGAATGTGGTCTGATCCCCTGTGGGGTAGGTTTTCCATGGTGCTTGTAGCAGAAATGGATGCAGTGTGCTATCCATTTGGAAATAGTTTACTTTGAAATGGCCTTACCCTCTGCACCTGTAACAAAGCTGACTAGCAGCTGGTCAGATTTTCTGAAAGGTTTAGTCCTGTCAAGGTAGATCCTGAGCTGTCTGTACATGTCCAAGGAGTGCAGGATCCTTTCCCCTTTATTCTGAGGGTTAGGGAAGAAGGTTGGCAAATGGATGGATTGGTTTAAACCCACACTGGACACCACCTTAGGCATAAAGGACGGGTTAGTCCTGAGGAAAACCCTGTCAGCATGGAAAATAATGAAGGGTTCCACAGCCATTAGTGCCTGTAACTCAGACACTCTTCTTGCTGAAGTTATGGCTAAAAGCAAGGCTGTTTTCCAAGAGAGGAATTTTAACTCTGCTGAAGCTGCAGGTTCAAAAGGGGGGAGCGTGAGCGTTTCCAGTACAAAGTTAAGGTCCCAGGCAGGGGTGGGTGCTCTCCTAGGGGGCCTTAAGTTGTTAGCTCCTCGCAGAACTGTTTGATGAGAGGGTGAGAAAATAGAGGTGGCTCAGTATTATAATGAGCTGAGATGGCAGAGGCATGAATCTTAATGGAGGAGAAGGATAGGCCTCTGTGGAGTAGCTCTGCTAGGAAATGCAGGATTAGAGGTAAGGAGGGCACTGTTGTGCCCTTCCCTTGAGACTGATTCCAAGAATAATATCTTTTCCACTTTCAGCACAGGATTTCCTAGTACTAGGCCTTCTGGCTTCAAGAATGACATCCAGCACCTGTTTGCTGAAGGTTGCTGGTGGTGTACTGAAGGGATAAAGCCAGGCTGCAAGGTTTAGGGATTGCAATTGTGCATGCAAAATCTGTCCCTCCTGCTGAGACAGCAGGGTAGGAGTCTGGTGAAGGTGGCACTATTGTCAGACTGCGCAAGATTGGGTACCAGTGCTGATGTGGCCAGTCTGGGACAATAAGAATTGCCCTTGGTCTGTCCTGTTTTATCTGGAGTAGTACTTTTGACAGGAGGGGCAGAGAGGGAAAGGCATAAATTGAGAGGTTTTCCCATTGAAAGGATAAGGCATCCACTTTCCAGGCCCTGCTGTGAGGGTTTCTGGTGCAGAATTTGCTCAACTGGTGGTTCTCGGGGGGGGGGGAGGCAAATAGGTCCACCTCCGGATCAGAAGATTGAAGGGGTTGGGCTCCAGTTTCCACTCGTGTGGGTCTAGGAGATTTTTGCTTAAGTCGTCTGCCAGTGAATTTTGTTTACCTGGCAGGAATTGAGCTTGCAGATGCACTTGGTTGCTCAAGGCTGTGTTCCACAGGGCCATGGCTAACCTGAAGAGTGGGTAAAAATAGATTCCCCCCTGCTTATTTATGTACCACATAACTGTGGTGTTGTCCGTTTTTATAAGCAGTTGCCCTGGAAGGATTAGGTATTTGAAGGCTGTCAAAGCATTCTGTACAGCTAACATCTCTTTCTGATTGATGTGTAGGAGAATCTGGGCTGGGGTCCAGTGGCCCTGAATGCATTTGCCTGCCATGTGAGACCCCCCCCCCCCCCCCCATGCATAGTCTGAGGCATCTGTTGTCAGGGTTTGGGAGGCGAGGGGTTGAGAGAAAAGCAGTCCCTTGTTGTGGTTGCATGCTTCTGCCCACCAAAGGAACTCTGCCGTTAGACAAGGTATGATTGGAATAACTGTTTCCAGGTCCTGAGAATGCTGGCACCAAAGACTTTTCAAGTACCACTGAAGTTTCCTCGTATGCAGTCTTTAATATGGAATTAGCAGAATACATGAAGCCATGAACCCTAGGGCTTGCAGTATTTTTCTTGCAGATAGCTGGATTCTGGTGGCCATTTGTTTCAAGTAGTTTGTCAGATAGACCTGTTTTTCTTAAGTGAGAAAAGCCATCTGGGAAGTTGTGTCCAAGCTTGCTCCCAGGAATAGAATCCTTTGACTAGGCACCAGTTGTGATTTCTTTTCGTTGATGGAGTACCCCAATGAAGTGAGAAGGCTTTTTACAAATCCCAGGTGCTGAAGTAGCAATTCCTGACTGTCCGTCTGAATCAGGCAGTCGTCCAAGTATGGGAAAACTTGGATACTTTTCTGCCTGCAGTATGCAATGGCTGGAGCCAGGCACTTTGTGAATACTCTGGGCGAGTAGATAAGTCAAAGGAAAGTGCAGAGAACGGATAGTGCATAGAGCCTGCCCTGAAGCATAGATAAAAGGAAAGTGCAGAGAACGGATAGTGCATAGAGCCTGCCCTGAAGCATAGATATTTTCTGCATGACTCCCTTATGGGGATGTGCACATAAGCTTCTTTTAAGTCTAGAGTGACTAACCAGACATCCTTGGCTAGCATAGGGAGAAGCTGTTGCAGGGTAAGCATCTTGAATTTTGGGACCACCAGAAAGGCGTTGAGAGTGGCTAGATCCAGGATTGGGTGCCAAGAGCCCTCTTTTCTGGGCACCAGGAAAAGTCTGGAGTTGAAACCCTGCCCCCTTTGTTCTACTGGAACAGGTTGAATAGCTCTGATATTGAGCAGGGAAAGTACTTGCTTTTTAGCCTCTGCCCATTGGTTTGGGGGAAAGTCTGGAAACCCACTTGGGGGTGGCAGTGTATGGAAGTAGAATCTGTACCCCCTGGGATACAATGTTTAGGACCCATCTGTCCTGAGTAATAAACATCCAGTTGTTTGCCTGAAGGGCAAGGTTTCCTGCTAGGGGTACAAGTAATTGGGCAGGGCTGGGAAGGATAATAGAAGGGGGGTGGCTTACCACTCCCTATTTTTGAGGTGGGGTACTCCATTGTTTAGATCTCTGCATACCCTGAGACTGTAGTCTGAGTGGCCTGTTTCCCCTGGGTTTGGTCTGAGAAGGCCTAGAATGGGCTGGAAAGGACCAGTTTTTAGAAGCCCAATGCCTACTGAATCTAGGTGGTTGCACTTGTAAGAATTCTTTAATAGTTTGCATAGATTTAGCTTTTTCTTCCATCTTTTTAAGAACCTCTTCTGTCTGGTGCCAAATAAACCATCCTTATTTAAAGGAGCGTCTAGTAATTTGGATTTGACATGATCTGGCAAGGTTTTCTTCTTCAGCCAAGCATGCCTTCTCAGTACAGACCCAGTGACTGCAGCCCTGCAAGATGCTTCTAGGGCATCAAAGCCACACTGCAAAGTATGCTTACTAACTTGGTTTGCAGAATGTATTAGCTCTTGTAAATCTTTATTTTCTGCACAATCTGAGAGTAACATCATTTTTTGTTTAATTAGTTCCATAATATGCTGCTGCTACTTCAACATGTGAAACTGGCAATTCAATGCCCTTATGGCAAGAGTTGCAGAGGTATATACCTTCTTACCCCATCTGTCTAAAGCTCTGGAATCCCCATCTGCAGGGGTAGTATTTTTGGCTGTAGTAGCCTTAATACCTTTAGGTCCCTGGGAAATGGTCTCTGGATCTGCAGTAGGATTCTTGAGGAGAAATTTGTGGGAATCAGGTAATCTGTAGTACCTGTCAAGTTTCCTAGGGGCCTGGCGTAAAGCATCTGGAGTAAGACTGAACTCCATAAAAACATCATCTACAACATCCAGGACAGGGGGTATAGCTAGAGGCCTGTGCTGAGGCAACTCTAAAAATTCTCTGATTCTCTTTTTGGACTGAGGGTAGCCCTGGCATTCCCAGCGGAAATGCTCTCAAAGTATGCAAGGTTTCACCAAAAGAAAAATCCTCTGGAGGGGAGGCAGAGGGAATGGATTCCTCTGCATCTGAATCCTCACAGGTTGATAAGGGCATGTCCTGATAATCAGAAGGGTCAGAGTCATTGAACTCCTGGTCTGTAGAATCAGAATGAAACTCAGTTCTTTGTCTCTTAGCAGGGGAAGGCTGGCTTCCCCTAATTAGGGTAATAAGGTCTTCAGCCATTCTAAGCATTTGTTTTTGTGGCATGGGAGCTTGAGCATGCGCTTTGGTCGTCAGATGTCTAGGTGTAGTGTGTACTCTGGGCCTCAGAAACTCGGTAGTTTTAGCTAAAAACGAAGTGGTTGGTTTAATTCGAACATCGGTAGGACAGAATACACCCTCTAAAGCCGGTGCTTGCACAGCGACTCCGGACCCATCCAAGGTAGAGACATCCGCAGGTTCCATAGTCGAAGAAGCATCTCGCGACTCCGAATGGGTCTCAGCAGAGGCGGGCGAATCTGTAGGAGTGGGCATCAGGGGCTGCAAAGGCACCTGAGTACTGGTTGACTGGCGACAAGCTTAACGGAAGTGTCATCGGCAGTTTTGGACCTATGCGGTCTGTCTCTGTCTTTACGTTTTTTCGGAAGATTGGTAGTCAGATGGCTTATCGAAGCCATTTTGGAATATGGAGAACGAGACCAAAAAAAATGTAGCGACAAAGATAGCCCGATGACAAATGGTTTGAGCGTTAAACAAGGCACAAAACAGACAGCGAGGGACATCGTGGTCTGGGCCTAAACAGGTGACGCAGTAAGAATGAAAATCTCTGTGAGGTATTTGCTTTCCACAGGCAAGACAATTGTTAACTTTTTCGGACATCAGTTAGAGCAAGAAAAAAAAGGATCCCCAACGGAGTGTTTAGCTTTAGAAGACTTCAGGATTACAAACTCGAAAACGAAAATTTCAGGTAGCGGCCGACCAGCACTTGCGAACTGCTTCGGGCTCCTCCTCGGCAAGAAAGACTGATGTAACGGCGTTGGCTGCCTGTTTTATACCCCTGATGACCTGATGTCATGGAAGAAGTGACAGCATCCGACGCAGAAACCCTAAGATTCTGGTATTCAGGCCGACTGAGGGCTACCTGCAGGCAGATAATCCAAGTGTGATGACTGCAACAGTGAAACACGAGGAACATCTCTCCCCAGGGTGTAGATGGGCCCAAACCAAGGCCTCCAAAAATATTGGCTCCTCCAGAGAGGGAGGTTCTGTGGTCCAGTCCCCACTCTGGTGACGAAGCTCCAACAGACTGTCAAAGGAGGTGTTATCCAGCTGTGACTTAGGGGACCCCTTCTCCTCATTTGAGATCAGTATTCTCAGTGAGAGATTCCTCAAGGGAATCGAGGAGTTTCCTGTTGAACGGTCTCTTGCTTGGTCGAAGCCAGAGGGGAGGGGGAAGTGGCAGAATCCCCATCAGGGAACCAATTAACATGGACTGTCCATGAGCAAATTGATAACTGGGGGCAGGTACAGATGAGAAGGGGGATGGAACACCAGCTGAGGAAGACTGATCCATATCCTGAGCAGAAAACATCCTCTCCATGACATCAAATTTGGAAGTGGAAGTTGGCCTCCTGAAGCTGATAGTTTCAGGATCCGAAGATACCAGATATGCATCTGAATCTGCAGGAGCTACATCTCTTCAAAATCAGAGCTGAGCTGTCAAAGGCTGAAACTCCGAGCAGGATGTATGAACTCAAAGCTGGAACTGTCATACCCGACCTGGACATTCCATCCTCGATGCCATGGCTGAGGTCCACTCTGTTCCAACACAGATGTAGTCAATGAGATCAAGGTAGGAGTTGGAGTCGAGGAAGGCCAAGCCATTGGATCCAACCCAGAGGGTGGGAATATAGTCAAACCTCGGATCCACAGGGACCGAGGGAGGAAAGCAAGGTGACAGAGATGAGGTTCTGGGAAAGAGTCCTGGACCTGAAGGGATAAGCCCTAACTGCAACAGAGTCTGAAAAAAAGGACCTCATCAGCTGCTCCAGGTCTGGCGCTATGAAACTGCCCATCGACCACCATGACTGAGCAGAAGATGCCACTGATGGGGACGTGGAGGGTCGCTCAGAAGACTAAGAACCAACTTGCCAGATCTGCGCCAAAGAAACTTTGAACATCTCTGTTATAGTGAATGGGGATAAGGGGGGAGCTACCCTACCAAACAGCCCCTTTGACCAAACAAGAGCTCTGTACACTGAGTACTGTAGACGCAGCCTTGCTCATGGTCAGCACTGAGGGCAATCGGCTCAAAGGAGTCACAGCCAAGTCGGAGCTGAGGCTGCCAGGACACCCAAAGGTACTGAGACCATTGGGTCCAATGAGCCAGAAGAGGGTACAGGCATGCAGACAGAAAAGGACCTCTTATGAACCCCTTGTCCCCTCTAGAGGTCTTGGAGTCCTTGGAAGGGGTGAGGTTTGTCAAAGCCGAAGAACCAGCAGGAAGGAGATCCTTAAGGACTAACTTAGCCTTTTTCTCATCAACTGCCCTTGACCCGAACCCCTTGCAGATTGAGCAGAGGGAATAGAGGTGGGCAACCTCCAAACAACAGATACACTAATGCGCTTCTTGTGAGGTCAGCTTGTGCCCACAAGCAATACGTTTTTTTAATCTCTTATCCATAAATATGGAAGAACCCTGTAACAAATACACACATTACACAGAAAAGAAACACTACACAACACTCCCTAGAAAGAAATCTACCCTACCATTGCAAACAACTACCCAAACATTAGGAAAAGCCAGCTGCTAAATATACACATATTAAGGAAAACAATTCTAAACCTAAATCTAGATAATCTACCTAACCTATAAAATATTATATCTAAACGGTAGGGAAAAAAACAGTACAGAAAGTCTAAACAAAAAGGATATGTTTTAGCAGAGTCATCAACCAAGCTGCATACAGGAATGGCAGCAACCTTCATCTGGGGTGTCTGTTGGGAAGAAGGGGACTGTGGATAGGGAAGGCTGAGCTGGTCAAGTTGAAGTCTTATTGATTTGGCTAGGGTTGGATCTGAAAATCCACAGTTTGAAGCCAGATTGAGAAGACAACATTGGATTCAAATTTTCAAAACTGATGACTTGTGTACACACAGAATGAACTGTTGTATTACAATACTGGTCTTTAACGTTTTTAAGGTTTGACCACATTCTTTTCATTGATGCATTTCAGCATTACACCAAGTTGTCTTAAGTCTTTGTTTCTGATGATGAAATGCTTACTGAAAGATAGACTGAGAGTCACTTTTATCCCAGAATGTTTTTGATCCATGCAGAACGAAAGGATGTCTTATTGCATACCCTCCAAAGCAGGTTACTTGCCATTTATTGCTTAAGTGGAGATCTGTATTGTTTGTCTTTTCGGCTTTTCCTGTAAGGTCAAGACAGCTGAACTCCGTCCGCGCTAATGATTGGCAGTAGATTTTATAGTGCAGGTTGGGCCCTCGACCACAACCTTCAATTCAGCGTAAGGCATGCCCATTCAAGAAAGTCTTCGAGGCCACCTCGATCGCTGGGAGGACATGCAGACTCCTCACTCCAGAAGGAACTCCCAGCTTAGCTGAGAAGAATCTCATGGGACTTTACCTGTGCTGTGAGGCATACTTTATTAGCCCAAATCAAAATATTGCGTAAGTATTGTTTATAGACATTTAGTGCCATCTT
Organism: Protopterus annectens; assembly: GCF_019279795.1. NCBI lineage: Eukaryota > Metazoa > Chordata > Ceratodontiformes > Protopteridae > Protopterus > Protopterus annectens. The sequence goes on along the minus strand of NC_056734.1, from coordinate 840,776,986 downwards.
TTGAAAAGCCACAAACACAACCTCACAGCTATCTGCATACCTATTTATCCAACAGGATTTATTTACTGGAAAAGTTGCAAATACTAGATTGAACAAAAAAGGACCTAAAACGGATCCTAGTGGAACTCCTAAATATGTTGGGAAATAATCTGAATGAATTCCTTGAATGGTTACACAGTGAGTGTGTCCCACAAGCCAGCTGTGTGCACTTGTGAGCACATGCTTACTTAGCATCTTTTAACCACGGTAATGTACTGATCCAAATGGACTAACTTCAGACAACCTCAGATGCTGAACACCACTTATACAAAGTTACAGTACACAGTATATAGCAAACGCACATTTCCATGATACACAGCCAATACAAATCAAAATAAGGGTACAAAACATGATAAGAATACAAAGTTCAAGGTAATAAGAAAATCAGTTCAGAGTAGTTCTTGGGGGTATCAGTAGCTCTCTGCACTACTGGGATAACAAAAGTAGATATCATGTTTGATTTTGAACCTAACGAATAAAAAGGTCAAATGGTCACAGACAGCAAGTCCACAACTGGAAAGTCACGAAACACATTTTTTTTTAAAAGGGGTAAGACCCATATGTTCTCTACAAGGGATGTCATTCCCCACAGCCTCCTCATTTACTTGTATACTAACTCTGAAATCAAACACCTTTGGGAAGGTACAGATACACTCAACAGGGTGCAGTCTGACATTGTAGGTGTACAGGTGGCTAATTGCCAACTTTTGTCTTTGACCATCTGAAATACAATCTCTCCATTCCTGATCACACAAATGCAAACCAATCATCAATCATTACATGATCTGTGGAGTGTTACATTAGTGACTGAAGGTCAGGGCTAACAGGCTACTAATGGGTAGCTATAGCGGTAGCAGTTAGATTTATCAAGAAGCAGCTGTACTGATGGTCTCTGAATGGTTTAAATCAGTAACACTTTTTTAGATAAGGAGGCAACAAGTTCCAGGTGTTAAGCCAAGCACTGAAAAGGCATGTTTTTACTACATCAAAGTTATTATGAGACTTAAAGTACTATAGTATTAATGGCATGGCATCTAGTGTTACTGGGTTTAGGTGGTATTCAGTTTATTTGCCAGGAAAGGGAAGGCTTCAATTTTTTTTTAAACAGAACAGCAAAAGAAGTGGGCCTCACCTCATGAAGTGGGCAGGTTGACTTCAAGTGTGTCTATGGTATCAGTGGAACATTTTCCTACCCGAGACTAAGTAGAGGTGACATTTAGTTTACTTGCTATGAGGCCTAGATTTTAAAAGAAGGGAATAACAGATATCAATGGAGGCTTTGCAGCAGGCAGCTGGACTTTGACTCCAGCATCCAGAGAGAAAGAGGAAGAGGGAGAAACACCTTACCTTAGACAATTACTCCCAGGAATACCAGTGACTTGCCCTCTGAAGATTCATGTTTTTATGCTTTTTCAGGAGATGTTTTGCTTTGAATGTTAGACTCTTCTGCCTTTTTTTTAAGTCACAGAACTGACACAGAATAGCAACATCTGCATAAGGAATATTTTGCAGACATCTGTACCTTAAAAAGTTCCAAAGCCTTCTAACTAACAATATTTAAAAATGCACAGTGCATAGAATTGTGACTAACATGGTCTTCCACAAAGCAGGACAAAAAATGTAGATAGGTATCCAAGGAAGGAATCTGGTGTCTTCAAGAGCATTTGCCAATGACTTTCATGATGCACATCATACATCTACAAGAACAAAGAAAATACATTCTCCAGACAAGAAAAAGTAAAACATTTTACTCTGCTAAAACATACAAGTTGTTTTTCTAACCAATGAGATTACAAGCCTAACTGGAATGATTGTTTAGTTTGGCAGCCAAACAGATGCAGAAAGGCATACAGGATGATTTCTACTAAAGATACAGTGCAAGACAGTAACTACAAGCCTTAAAAGTTACACGTTCACCTATATGCTGCTTGCTTCCTGTGGCTGCTGACAACCAAGTCTCCCCTCAATGGAACTCCAGCCCATTTACTCCTCCATTCTGGGTATCACCAACACAGAGACAAGAGGTCATTATTCTGTTAATCATGTGTGTGGTTTATACCCCTGCCAGCATCCTGGCAAACTTGGTGTATATTATAACTCTTTCACCGGGCAGGGGGACAAGTAACCCATATCACCATGGGGTCAGTATGCCTCCCCTGCATCTGTTCTGAGCTGCCTTGGTGGATATTGTGTTTTGAGTCTGGCACACAATTTTTGCAGCAATAATCTTTATGGTGTGTATTAGGTTTGCTCAATTTTTTTTATTTTTACATTTTGTTCACTGGGTTATCCTACTGGATGAAGGCCCAAGAACACTGTCTGGTTAGGATCACAAAATAGACCAGCAGAAAAAGGGAATCAAACCAGGGCAAAGTTCATAGCCTCAAACCTATGCACTAACTTTCAACAGCAAAAGTGGAAGAAACCTACAGATAATTGGTCAATGAAGTTTTCCAACTGTACATAAAAACACTTGAGTGCTTCAGAAAAAATACTGCCTAGAATGTTTGGTTACTTGGTGATATTCACAGAACAGTCCAGTATCTAAAGGCAAACATGAACAACAAAACAGCAATATTTACTTTTGAACTGGACACCCAGTCTTTATCCACTTTTTCCTCAGCTGATGATTCTGTCTCCTCTGAAGGGCATTCCAGCAGCTCTTCTGTACGAATTAAACTTCTGCACAGTGGACATTTAGCATTTGACTGCGGGGGAAAAGTTTAATCAGTATTATTTTCTACAGCAAACGTGAAGATGAGAATCTTGGTACATAATTTTTTTAAAATACAAACTAAAAATATATCTGCACTATATACATTTTCTTTAAAGTACCATAACAAAAATATGACAATTATTTTGGTAAGACCGATAAAACAGATTAAACAAAAATATTCTTTAAAATACAGATGCTGTTTTAAGCATATCAAATGTTGGTAAACACATTGCTCTTCTCCAGTCTCTCCCAAGGATCCCCTTAGTCAACTGCAAGTAAATGTCGAGAACCAGACATAAGGAAATACGCTGGGATGCGCAGGATTCACAAAAGGTATTGTGGGACTCCATGCTAGAAGTATCCACTACATAAAAACCTACTGTAAAGGTTAAACAGGTACTTACTGTAACTCCAAAACTCTGACAGCACCTCAGCCAATGGTTCTTTATTCTGCTAGAACATGCAACCTGAATACTGTGCCCTCCTTGCACAATTCCTAAAGCAATTTCATGCTTTGTTCTATTCTTCTTAAAAGCACCCCACTGAAGCTGTTGACAAGGAATACTGACAGATGGAGAGAGGCTCCAACTCTCAATCAAAGCATAATACAGTAATTTATTATGATGGCTTCACTATAACAATGGCTGGGATTCATAGATTAGTTCCATACTATGTAATGAGTACATGTGTGGATAATGTCCATGTCACACCTCTCAAACGTACAGATTTTTGCTTCATATTTTTGGTCTGTTTTTCGTAAAATTGTGGTTTTCTGGCAAATCATTGACAAATCATTAAAGATTTAAGTCAGAAAATGACAGATTTGAGTTTATTTAAAAATTGTCCCTACTTTTGGGCCTTTCTCTCCACATTATTTATGGCTTTGTCCAGATTTCTTGGTCTAAGAGCTTGAGTGGTATGGTCCATGTGTATTTATAACAGTGATTCATGGTGTTAAATTGCACTATGGTGCAGCAAGCAGAAGTGTGGCTGCCACACAAAATATATGCAAATGACTTGCAAATGAAAGTGGTACTGCAATGAATCCGTAATGACATGCAGATATATACAAGGTGAATACAGTTGTGATTCACTGCCATAATGGGGGAGCTGTGCCGCAGGGTTTGCCAGCCTATAAAGAGACAAAACACACCAAAAATATCAAGGAGTGCAAAAATGCTTAGAAAGGCAGTAGCATCTAGTAGCCACTTTCTGCTTATGTGCTCAAAGAGGTGCCTGCCAGCAATGAAAACATTACTGGCACTGAATAACATTTCACAACTTTCCTAAAAAGTTCTTGACTGAGTCTTTGTAGATCAAACATTGTATAAACCTTACTAATATGCACCATCCACATATTAAACTACAGGAATCAGTGGACTTCTTATCCACGCAGAGACCAAGATATGTGCAACTCTTTCCACTTAACTACAGAAACCTTTCAGAGATCAACAAGGGACATAAGTACTTCTCAGGCCGCTTCCCCTAGAATACTGAGCAAGTTCCTAGGTATAATGCTTCTAAATGTGAATGATCATGTCTGGTTTCCTGGTACACTAGTGGACAACTATTAGTATGTGTCACTATCATGACAATGCTTGTCTGCATGTGGCACTGGATGCTGCAGAGTGCACATATATAGCCAACACAGGCCTCCCGTGGTCCACAAAAGGCTACCACATTCTGTGAAATATCAAGTAGCATGTCAAGCATATGGGATTATAATCAATGTGTCTATATGGCACCTAGACAGTTCACATGATTCACATATATGGCATGTATTTCAAATGTATCACCAGTTCCTACAAGGTGACATTCTAAAAGGCCATGTAGTTGATAAGTGAAGGCACTGTGGCTAAAGGAAATCTGTAAGACTACATACATACAGTGGATATAAAAAGTGTACACACCCCTGTTAAAATGTCAGGTTTTTGTGATATAAAAAAATGAGACCACAATAAATCATTTCAAAACTTTTCCCACCTTTAATGTGGTCGATAACCTGTACAACTGAAATGAAAAACAAACAAATCTGTTAGGGGAAAAATATAAAATAAAAAAAGTACAATAGGCTGGTTGGATAAGTGAGAATACCCTTAAACTAATACTTTGTTGAAGCACCTTTTGATTTAATTACAGCATTCAGTCTTCTTGGGTACACACCTGCCATCAATTAAAGAGACTCTGATTAACCCCAAATAAAGTTCAGCTGTCCTAGTAGGATTTTCCTGACATTTACTCAGTTGCCTGCTACAGCAAAAGACATGGTTCGCAGAGAGCTTACAACGCATCAAAGGGCTCTCATTGTTCAAAGGTATCAGCCAGGAGAAGGGTACAAAATTTCCACAGCATTGGATATACCATGGAACACAATGAACACAGTCATCAAAAAGTGGAGAAAATATGGGACAACAGTGACGTTGCAAAGAACTGGATGTCCCTCCAAAATTGATGAAAAGGCCAGACAAAATCTGGTCAGGGAGGCTGCCAAGAGACCTACAGCAACACTGAAGGAGCTGCAGGAAATTCTGGCAAGTACTGGTTGTGTACTACATGTGACAACAATCTCCCGTATTCTCCATATGTCTGAGCAATGGGGTAGGGTTGCAAGACGGAAGCCTTTTGTTTCACAGAAAAACATCCAGGCCCGGCTAAAATTTGCAAAACAATATATCAAGTCTCCCAAAAACATGTGGGAAAATGTGTTAAGGTCTGATGAGACCAAGGCTGAACTTTTTGGCCACAATTCCAAAAGGTACGTTTGGCGCAAAAACAACACTTCGTATCACCACAGGAACACCATCCTGGTGGTGGCAATATCATGCTTTGGGGTTGCTTTTCTTCAGCTGGAACTGGGGCTTTAGTCAAGGTGGAGGGAATTATGAACAGTTCCAAATACCAGTCACTTTTGATCCAAAACCTTCAGGCATCTGCTAGAAAGCTGAAGATGAAGAGGAATTTCACCTTTCAACATGACAATGACCCCAAGCATACATCCAAATCAACAAAAGAATGGCTTCACCAGAAAGAAAAATAAAGTTTTGGAATGGCCCAGCCACAGCCCAGACCTAAATCCAATAGAAAATATGTGGAGTGACCAGAAGAGATGTCCTTGCAATCTGACAGATTTGGAGTGCTTTTGCAAGGAAGAGTGGGCAGATATTGCCAAGTCAAGATGTGCCATGCTGACAGACTCCTACCAAATGAATGCTGTAATTAAATCAAAAGGTGCTTCAATAAAGTATTTTTTAAGCGTGTGCAACCAGCTTATTGTACATTTTTTTATTTTTCCCCTAACAGATTTGTTTGTTTTTCAATTGAATAGTACAGGTTATAGGTCACATTAAAGGTGGGAAAAGTTTTGAAATGATTTATTGTGGTCTCATTTTTTTTATATCACAAAAACCTGGTATTTTAACAGGGGTGTATACACTTTTTATATCCACTGTAGTATGTCCAAATGTTGTAAACCTTCCCCCTCAAACCACAACTGTTTTACAGGTCAAGCTGTATACCCACTAAAGCCCTGTCTGGTAATATGGGATCTAAAGAACATCAGTCTCCATTTATAACAAAGAACATGCATAAACCTGCAACATTACTAAAGCCTTAGTCTATGGTACAGAGGCAGGACCCTGCCATGGGCCTGCACGACGCTTCTAGCATGAGCCATGTTCTATAATACGGTTGGAAAGAAACGGAAAGACCTGAACAGGTACAGTCCAACAATGCACACAAGTGACTGACATGGAAGGGACAGCAACACTGTAGATGGAGTGTACAAACAGCAGCTGCATCACACTACAAAGACAATGAAGGGCTCAGGCTTAATAGTGATATCTACTCCATAACTATGGGCCCCGATGAGTATATACTGACAGTACAGGATCACACAGAAAAAACAGGATGCATGCAGTGCTAATATTAAGCTATGCTGGTCAGTGGATGGTCATGCTACACTGTGTATCAGACATTTCTACATACGCTATAAAGGACTGAGTTTGCAGTGGGTCAGTCGTCATCAAGTGCACAGGTGGCTAAGGGCACAATGACATGTAGCCTTCACACACTGGATGTGGGAGCATATCACATGATTTGCAAATGGGGATGTTGAGGTGAGGTCCTACTACAAAGCGCATTTAAGTATCAGTATGTAACCTAGGACCACTCAGCAGGCCTGTTGTAATAGGACTGAGGGTCTCCCATAGCAGACAAGGTATACTACTATGAAATGGAGTCTGCTGGTGAAAATGTCCTATCACTGGAGATTGGGTATGAAGAGCTACCAACTAGGGTTGGCACAATGTCATACACTTCCTGACAAATATGATGTAACCTTGTGATGCCTCCTACACTGCCACCCTCGGCATATACCATATGTTGACCTTAACATCATTACCATCCAGGCAGTGATGGCTGCACTGAATCTTTTACATGGAGATACACACAGAAGCAGTTATGTGTCATAAGAAAGTACAGTTGTGCAAGAACTTACCATAACAGAAGATGTCCAACTTTTCACTGCTGCAGTATTCCTTACTAAAGGGATATCCTACAGAGGATAGTCATACATCCACAGTCAGCATACCAAAGCCTTTGGCCCTTTCATTTGCTGTAAATCAGACATAAGTCCTACATCCAGGACATAAGATACAGAAGTGACATACGAGCACCTAATCCTCAGAACTGAACTGTCTCAGGAGAGAGCAACCCAAGTGAACAGAAAAGAAGAACATATACATCCAGAAAGGGGGGAAAGAAGAAAACAGAACCCAAGAAGGGGGGGAAGAAGAAGGGACAGAGTACTGCAACAGTGAAAAATTAGGACATCCACTATTACAATATGTTTTTACACAACTGTAATATATCCTTCCTCATCACTTCCTTACTAAAGGGAGTACAAAAGTTACGGTTGAGAATGGGATAAGGAAGCAACTAAAGTACCCTCCAAAAAATATGAAGGATGGCCCTGACAAATACAGCTCTTGCCTGAGGCAGTACATCTAACTTGTAGTATTTAGTAAAGGTATGTACAGTAGACCAAGTAGCAGCTTCCTAAATGGATCTAACATTCAGACCCCTAAAGTACCAGAAGAGGCTACTGCACTGTTAGAATGAGTATAAACTGAAGAAAGCTGGTTATCATGAAAACAACAAATAGTCTCGGAAATTCAGTAGAAGGTGGTTTGCTTAGAAACGGCCAAGCCCAATCTCATAGGTTCATAGATTAGTACTAAGCTAACTGCCCTTGCAAGCCATTTTAAGCCTAGCCAATTATCCCTTGTGAGACTCAAACCCTGCACTTTGTGTTTGTAAGGCAAACACCTTAACCATTAGGCCACCCTCCCAACCCTGCATGAAAAGGAGCAAAGAGTTGCTCAACTTTCCTAACATCTTTAAAGTCTTATCAAGATACTGTTGGTGCTGTCTATGCAAAACTAATGTGCTTAGAATTCTCTCACCAGTATTCTGAAGTGAAGAGAATAAAGAAGAAAGGTGAATGGACTGATTTAAGGACAAGTCATTGATCACCTTTGGGAATAAAAGATGGATTGGTACAAAGAAAAAGTCTATCTTTGTGGAAATCCAAAAATGGGGGAACTGCCATGAGGGAGTGGAGTTCACATACTCTCAGCAGAACAGCCACCATCAAAACTGTCATCCAATGACATAACTGCAAAGTAGTAGAAAAAGAAGTTATGTCTTACCATAACGTCCCATCTGTATTGTTGATCCTCGTTCAGTCATTACACATGGGTATCGGTTCCGACATCTGAATCGAGCCGGCTATTTTCCAAGCTCGCGTCAGCTACAAACTCTCGAGCATAATCCCCCTCTCCGTTACCTCAGACTGAGTTTGCAAGTCAAAGAAGATAGAGGCTACTTCTGGTCAAATGACCCAAGAGAATTGGATGGTGAGATCCACTAGAAGCCACAGGAGGGGAAAGGAGGGAGGGTCGAAATGACTGAACGAGGATCAACAATACAGATGGAAAGTTATGGTAAGACATAACTTTATCTGATATTGTTAATCCTTGTTCATTCCTTATGCATGGGACAGAGTCCCCAGCTACCTCTATTCCTGGGAGGATCTCATGGAAGGACATTCCTGAGCACCATAGAACCAAAAGATGCTCTGCCCCTGGAGGCCAAATCCAATTTGTAATGATTGATGAAGGTATGAGGCGTAGCCCAAGTTGCAGCTGCACAGATGTCATGTAAAGAAGCTCTGGCATGGAAGGCAGCAGAAGTTGCCACCGAACTTGTTGAATGAGCTTTCATGGTAGTAGGCAACGAGATACTACATTGTGTATAAATGAAGGTCACACAGTCCTTCAACCATCTAGCTAATGTGAACTTAGCAACAGCAGATCCTAATCTAGGTCCAGAATAGGCCAAAAATAACTGGTCAGATTTTTGAAAGGACCTAGTCCTGTTTAAGTAAAAATTAATTTGCCTGTGGATATCTAGGGTATGTAGGCAATACTCTCCTCTGTTTGAATGATTGGGAAAGAAAACTGGCAATTCAATAGTTTGATTAACAGACATTTCAGAGATCACTTTTGGCAAAAATGAAGGATTAGTTCTCAAAGACACTATCTCTATGAAAAATCAAGTACGGACTCTTGATACATAAAGCTTGAAGCTCAGAGATGTTCCCATGACAAATGCTTGAGGTCGCAAGAAGAAGCTGGTTCGAAGGGTGGCATTGTCAGAGCTTGTACAACTAATGATAGATCCCATGGATGAAAAGGTTCTCTAAAAGGTGGCTTCATATGATTCACACCTTTTATGAAGGTCTTGCATAATTTGTGAGACATAAGAGAGGAATCTTGGACACCCACATGGAAATTAGAAATCGCAGCCAAATTAACTCTAATGGTAGTGGCCGAAAGACTCGATTGGAAAAGGTTGGCATAGTCTAGTATTATCGACACTGGTGCTGAGAAGGGATCTACTTGTTTATCTTTCAGACAACAGGTAAATCATTTCCACTTGCTTACATAAGTAATTCTAGTGGAAGACTTATGAGATGCAATGAGAATGTCATGTACTGGTAAAGAAAGATCATTCTACCTGGCAATCAAGGGAATTGGAGTAGCCAAGCTGTGAGCTTCAGGCTGTTCAAGTTGGGATGAATCAGGTTCTGTGGATGTGAGAAACTCCGGGATTGGATGGAGAATCCATGGTCGATCTAGCAGGTGAGGCCAAAGGAAGGGGGACCAAATCTGACGAGGCCAATATGGTGCATTGAGGATCACCTTGCTCTTCAACCGACGGGCTTTCTTCAGAAACTGGGGAATGAGGGGAAAAGGTGGAAATGCATAAAAAAGACCCGAGGGCCAATCGTGGACTACAGCGTCTGTGGGTGACTGTCCCGGAGGGGGAATCAGGGCGAAGTAGTTGCTGCATTTGTAGTTGGTCGGGGATGCAAAGAGGTCGCAGCAAGGATGGCCCCATAGGTGAGAGATCTCCGCCGCTATCAAGGGATTCAGGGAACACTCATGAGGTTGTAGAATGCACCTGCCGAGTCTGTCTGCTATCACGTTGGAACTCCTGGGAATGTGTGTTGCTAGAAGAAAACGGTTGGTAGCCATTGCCCATTGCCATATCCTCATGGCCTCCCAACAAAAGGGGTAAGATTTGGTTCCACCTTGCTTGTTGATGCACCAGACCACCGCCATGTTGTCTGATTGAATTGCAATCGTCCCAGACAGCAGCAGGGGATGGCATGCTTGCAACGCCAGAAGCACCGCCCTCAGCTCTAGAACATTTATATGCAGATGGGCCTCCAGTTTGGACCAAGTGCCTTGGACTGTCTGCAGCTGACATATCCCCCTCCCCATCAGGGAGGCGTCCGTTGTCACTGTGGCCTTGGGTTGCTGGGGGGAGAAGGGGTGAGACCATTGTGACAGATTTGTGTGTCATCCACCAATTTAAATCCTGTTTGCACTTGTGGGTTACTCGAACCTTGGCTGAAAGAGGATGCTGAAAAGGATACCACTGGGTGAGCAGTAGCCATTGTAGAAGCCTCATATGAAACCTGGCCAGGGGGACAATGGTGATGGAGGCTGCCATGGAACCCAACAGCTGTAGAACAGAGTGAGCTGTGGATTTCTCCCTTGAAAGGATTGGAATCAGTTGTTGCTTAATCCTTGAAATTCTGTGCTCTGGAATGGCAGCTCGCAGTTCTTTGTATCCAAGATAACCCCTATAAATTCTGTTGACTGGATTTTTGCCAGTTTATGGTTATGCCTAGCCTTTGTGCAGCATGGAGAGAGTATGCCAGGGCTTCTTCCAGTAGATGTCTGGTGGGGGCTCCAGGTATAGAAACACCTGGAATCCTTGAAGTCGCAAGTGAGTTGTAATGACTGCCATGCACACTGTGAACACTCTGGGGGCTGTAGAGAGGCAGTAGGGCAGTACTCTGAACTGGTAGTGACTGGCTCCCGCACAGAAGCGCAGAAATCTTCTTGGTGGCCTGTCCACTTTTATGTGGTAGTACACATCTTGAAGATCTATCGAGCACGTCCAATCGTCTTTCCAAAAGCAGGAGGATAGACTGTATTGTGACCATCCGGAAATGTTGCACTCTCACAAACTTGTTCAATATACATTGAGATCCAAAATTGGTCTCCAGTCCCCGGTTTTCTTTGGCACCAAAAATAGTCTTGAGTAGAATCCGGATCCTTTCTGGTGTGGAGGGACTATTTGGATGACTCTCTTTCTTAACAGCTTTTCTATTTCTAGTGCTGCTTCTTCCCTTTGACTGGGTGGAACATAGGGAAAGTTTTTTGAAGGGACAGGACAAACATCGAAGGGGATATGATAACCCCTGGTTATAATCCTTTGTACCCAAGAATCGGTGGTGATGGTTAGCCAGGCAGAAGGGTACAAGGAGAAACGACCCCCAACCACCTCCAGAGGAAACGAGTTGAGCCGCTCTTCAGGAGCACTGGTAGGATTGGCCAGGGAAAGAGTCCCTGGAACTCTGGTTACACAGATCCCCTCTGCCCTGAAAGTAACGTCTTCCCTGTGAGTTTCCCCCTCTGCCTCTAGGGGAGAACTCTGCCTGTGTGTCACGGAAAGGACCCTGAGATTTCTTGAACCATATCTTACCACTCTTTTGGTTTCGGGAGAAAGCACGTTGAGGGGAAGAATAATGGAGACCTACGGCAGAAAGGGTCTTACGGTCCTGTTCACATCTGGCCAGTGCGCTTTTAACTTTGGGTCAAAACAACGCAGAGGCCTCAATGGGTGCGTTAAGAAAGGAAGCCTTAAAGGGTTCCGCGAAATTGCACAAGTGCATCCAGGCGTGTCATCTCAAGACCGCAGCTGAACCCGCCGCTCTAGCTGATGCGTGAGATATCAGTCGCATAGAGGAGTTAGATATTGACTCAATGGTGGCCAGCTGAGACGCCACTTTGTCATGGACCTCATCAGACACGGCACCAGCCAAGGTTTCAGAGAGCTCGGATATTAGATCCCTTTGAAGCCTGGTAAAGTGTGCCATATAATTCAGGGACCTGATAGTAAAGGTCACTGATGCAAAGGTGCGCTTCCCTATCCTGTCCAGGGCCCGGGACTCTGTTAGGCGGATGGACAGTCTGGCCTTCTTCTTCTGCCAGATCCTTTTCTGTTGCGGCCGCCACCACCAAAGCATCCACAGGAAGACATTTTGACCAATGGGGATCCGTAGCAGAAGGGGACAAAATCTTATCTGGCCTCCGGGGAATAGCCTTGACGGTGTCAGGAGCCTTCCACGCATGCTGCACGATGAGCCGGACAAGTTCATCAGCAAGTGGAGTAACCCAGGAGAGGTAGGGGGCCGGGCGTGAAAAGCCTGCAGGAACACAGACTCCTCAGAGGTCGGATTAGAGGGCTGCCAGTCACCTCTCAGTTTAAGGATTTAGAGGATATCACCGAAGGATACCTCAGAGGGTGACAGAGGGGATCCTTCCCCCTCGTCAAATTCTGTGTCTTCAGTGAGGGACTCCTCTGTGAAGTCCATGTGCTTCCTCTTACATGAACTTTTCCGGTGGACTTCCTCAGAGGGAGAAGCTGGGGAAGACAGCGAAAAAAGGGTTTCCTGTGGGAATATGTCCTGAGACCCTTGCTAGGTGCGACTTGTGAAACCAGTGTACCAGAGGAGGGCGGGGGGATAGACAGTCCAGTATCGCCAGCAGAAGCGAAAGCCTTGTCCATCAGTTGAAAGGCTGGTCCACCTGAAGAAGAGTGAGTGTCCAGGGCAGGGGCCACCCCTCCCCTAAGTGGCTCGGCCTGCCGACTCGGAGTCCCCAGATGGCTGTGGAGCAGCAAATTACGCGTGTCACAACTGTCATCCTGGGTCGTAGCAAAACTTTCCTGCCACGAAGGCAACTGTGGTTTCTTAGTGAGATCCATAAAGGGAACCTCAGAGGGGGAAGACTGTGCTATATCAATGGACTTCAAAGGCAATGAAGGAGGAGAATAAGAAGGGGTCTTTGGAGATGGGTGATCACCTCCCAAGGAAGGATAGGTCCTGGGGGGTGGGATACCTCTGGCCAAAAGCACTTGATCCACAAGACGCAACACATCGTGTTCAGAAAGGCTTCTAGTGGACCTCACGGAGACTGAGGGAGAAACAGACCTGTCCACAGAGGAGGCAAACTCGGTGCCCACCTCATCAGTCCGCACAGAGAACAACAGTGCCGAGAAAGACTGGACTACGGGTGTCTGCACCGAGGAAGGCATCGGTGCCGAGGTCACAGTCTGCATCGACACAAGGATCGGTGCTGAAGTGGTTGTTGGTACCAAAGCTGGAACCGACAGAATTGTTGCCAACAACAGAGGCGTTGGTTCCGAGTAAGATGTAGGAGCCGACATGGTCAAGGTCTGCGCCGACTTAGCGGTCGGTGCCGATACAGTAGTAGTAATAGTCTGAACTGAGGAGTCCCTCTATGCCATATAGTGAAGGCTGCAGGAGAAGACGGAGCTGAGATCATTAATGGAGCTGAAGGCCTCAGTGCCAAAAGTCTAGGCGCCGAAAGCACTGGGGCTGACTGGGTGAGCTCTGGAGTAGAAACTTTAGCCTTTTTAGGTTTTGGTTGGCGGGAGTCCCCAGCCGGGGACGAAGGCAAAGACTTGGCCTTAGTAGGAACCTCCAAAATTTTCTTATGGGCTCTAGGAGGGGTTGAGGCCTCCGACCCAGAAATAGCCTCTGAAAAGGGAGATTTAAGAAGTCCCTTCAACAACAACTTATTTTTCCTTTCTAACAAGGTTCTGTTAGAAAATTTTTCACAGATAGTACAGGGTGGGTCAACAGATAAATGGGATGCCCCCAAACAATACACACACAAAGAGTGTGTGTCAGATGTAGGTAATTTGTGTCCACAATCAGAACACCTTTTAAAACCCGGACTACCTTTCTTATCTGCCATGACAGAAAAAAGGGATAGTAGAAAGGGTACCAGCAATGGTACAAAAGAATACTCGAAGGTATGAAAAAAGGAAGATTACCAACGATGGTAGGGGAGAAATACCTCGCGGTAAAAGGTGTAGAGAAAAGAGAAGAATAACTCAAGAAAATATGGTCGCTAGATGTGATAGGGTCAGAGACAACAAAATAGAAACTTTTCTGACAGACAAAGTTATATAAATGACTATTCTGACAACAAACAAAGTACAGTTTTGTACCTACCATAAATGTAGATGTTCGAGTGCTAATACAGCTGCAGTAATCACAGATGGGTTTTCAGCCGTCAGGCGGTCCCTCGGTCGGCCGAATTCCAAAGTTTTGGTCCGGCATCGGTTGTTGTCGCTTACTCTTCTGACGTCAGGAAGGCCAGAGTATATAAGACACAGCCGACACCATGTTCTTCAGTCTTTCTTGCCCCAGATGTCAGGTGCCCCCAAAAGGAAGGCAATACATAAGTAAAGCTAATCCACAAATGTAAGCAAATAAAACATAGCAGGATAACCCAGTCAGGAGGTATGAAGAGGTTTTTAGGCCCCATGGCCTTACCAAGAGGGGAAGGAGGGAGGGAAACCTGTACTGCAGCTGTATTAGCACTCGAACATCTACATTTATGGTAGGTACAAAACTGTACTATGTTCATTGTGCATACAGCTGCAGTAATCACAGATGGGTAGAGTCCCAAAGCTATGAATAGGGTGGTAGGTACTATGAGGAACTGGGTTGAGCCAGAATGCCCTGCAAAACAGCAGTGGCAAAGCCTGCTCTTGTTCTGGAATATAAGGGCAGATGGTAGTGTCTTGTGAAGGTATGTACAGAACTCCAAGTTGCTGCCTCCAAGATATCCTTAGTAGGTACACCTCTGAGGAAGGCTGTAGAGGTGGCTGTGGCCCTGGTGGAGTGAGATCTGATACCAGCAGGGACAGGTTTCCCATGATAGGAGTAACAAAAACGTATGCAGTGGCCAATCCATTTGGAAATGGTCTGTTTGGTAACTGGTTTCCCTGGAGCCCCTACGGCATAGGACACAAAAAGTTGGTCTGATTTCCTGAAGGACTTTGTTCTGTCCAAATAGTAACGTAGCTGCCTATGGATGTCTAAAGAATGAAGCAGCCTTTCCCCTTTGTTTTGAGGGTTAGGATAAAAGGTAGGAAGGTGTATGGCTTGGTTTAAGGCTACCCTAGAGACCACTTTAGGCATAAAAGATGGGTTGGGAAACCCTGTCCTGATGGAAGATGAGGAAGGGCTGCACCGCCATGAGGGCCTGTAGTTCAGAAACCCTACGAGCTGAAATGATGGCCAAAAGGAAAGCTGTTTTCCAGGACAAATATTGTAGATCTGTTGAAGCAGCAGGTTCAAAGGGAGGCAATGTTCATTTTTCTAGAATGTAATTAAGGTCCCAGGCTGGTATTGGTTGTTTCCTTGGAGGTCTTATATTCTTAGCCCCTCTGAGGAACTGCCGTAAGAGTGGGTGTGAGCATAAAGGAGGATCCGTGTTGAATTCTGCAGAAATGGCTGAGGCGTGTATTTTGATTGAAGAAAATGAAAGTCCACTGCTCAGTAGTTCAGCTAGGTACTGTAAAACCTGAGGCAAGTTCAGTTTTCTAGGGTCCTGTCCTCTTTTCTCATTCCAACAGCAAAACCGCTTCCATTTTGCGGAGTAAGCTTTTCTAGTAGATGGTCTTCTGGCCTCCAAAATGACATCCTGCACCTCCTTGGAGAGTAGAGTTTGATGTGGTGTTAAGGAATTTTCCATGCAGCGAGGTTGAGTGTTTTCAGCTGGCTGTGAAGGGTTTTGTAGTTGTTCTGCGTCAGCAGAAGAGGTATTAGAGGCAGGGACCATGGAGGAGTATGTGTTAGGCTCCTCAGGAGTGGATACCAGTGTTGCCTTGGCCTGTCTGGAGCAATCAGTATCATCCTCGGTTTGTCTGTTCTTGCTTTCAAAAGTACCTTGGGCAGCAGAGGCAGAGGTGGAAATGCATAAACTGTCCATGTTGTCCAACTGAATGAAAAGGCGTCCACTTTCCAGGCCTTTGGATGGAAGGTCCTTGAACAAAACCTTTTCAATTGATGGTTTCTGTGGGAAGTAAAAAGATCTATATCTGGCCTCCCCCACGCTTGGACTATCTCCGTAAACACCTGTGGATGTAGCTTCCATTCGTGTGGATCTGTCATATTTC
The DNA here is from genome assembly GCF_019279795.1 of Protopterus annectens. NCBI lineage: Eukaryota > Metazoa > Chordata > Ceratodontiformes > Protopteridae > Protopterus > Protopterus annectens. The sequence continues at coordinate 840,760,596 of NC_056734.1, read as the reverse complement.
TGCTCAGAGTGTCTGCCAGTGTGTTTTCCATCCCTGGCAAGTACTGTGCTTGAAGTTCGATTTGTCTTTCCAGAGCCAAGTTCCAAAGAGTCATGGCTAGTCTGCACAAGGGGTATGAGTGAGTTCCTCCTTGTTTGTTTATGTACCACATTACTGTGGTGTTGTCTGTTCTTATGAGCAATTGTCCTGGATGCAGGAAGTCCTTGACAGCTGTAATTGCATTTATTACTGCCAGCATTTCTTTTTGATTGATGTGAAGGTGCTTTTCCTTTTGGGACCACCTGCCCTGAATGCACCTGTCCTTCATGTGCGCCCTCCAGGCGTAATCTGAGGCGTCTGTGGTTATGACTTGTTTTGCTTGAGGCTTGCAGAATGGGAGGCCTGTGTTTACTTGACATGCTTGGGCCCACCATAGGAATTCCTTTTGTAGACAGGGAATTATTGGAATAATTGCTTCCAAGCTGTGCCTGTGTTGAGACCATAGATTTTTTAGGTACCATTGGAGTTTCCTCATATGCAGCTTTTCACATGGGATTAGAAGAATGCAAGATGCCATGAATCCCAGAGCCTGCAGGATTTTCCTTGCAGTAAGCCTGGTACTTTTTGCTAGTATTTTGAAGTAATGAGATAATTGCCCTTGTTTTTCTGGCGTAAGGTATGCCATCTGGGTGTTTGTGTCCAAGCTGGCACCCAGGAAGGTTATTTTCTGAGAAGGTGTTAGCTTTGATTTCTCCTTGTTGATGGTGTATCCCAGAGAAAGCAGTAACCGTATCACATATGCCAGATGTTCCAGTAGTATATGTTTGCTGTCCGCTTGGATCAGGCAGTCGTCCAGATAAGGGTAAATTTGTATCCCTTGAAGTCTGCAATAGGCAATCACTGATGCCAGGCACTTGGTGAATACTCTGGGCAGTAGATAAGCCAAAGGGCAATGCAGAGAATTGATAGTGGATTGAACCTGCAAGAAATCTGAGGTATCTTCTGCAGCTTTGTCTGATTGGGACATGCAGGTATGCCTCCTTGAGGTCCAATGTTACCAGCCAAAACTCCTTGCCCAGCATGGGAAGAAGTTGCTGTAATGTGAGCATCTTGAATTTTGATGCAGTAGAAATGTGTTTAGGATGGATAAGTCCAGAATGGGTCTCCAGTCGGTTCCTTTTCTTGGTACCAGGAAAAGTCTTGAATAAAAACCTTGACCTTGTTGGTGCGTAGGTACCTTTTGTATAGCCTTCATGTTTAGGAGCTTTGAAATTTGTAGTTGTGCCTCTACCCTTTGATTTTGTGGTAGGTTTGGCATGCCTCTCATTTTTGGAAGAGTGTGAAATTGAAATTTGTAGCCTCTGTTTATAATGTCCAGTATCCATTTGTCTGTTGTGACAATATGCCAATTGCTTGCAAATAATGTTAGTTTCCCTCCCAAAGGTGCTGCCAGCTTTGACTTGCTTGGCATGGAAATGAGGGAGTCATTGAGTTTGCTTCCTGTATTGTTGTGCACTGTCTTCACCACCTGTTGGTGCTGGAGATTGCCATTGTCTGCCTCTATATGACCCTTGTGATTGCCCTCTACCCCTTCCGCGTCTGTATCTGCCTCTTTGGGGCTTGTCAGTGGCTGGAAAGGACCAGTTTTTTGATGGCCAATTCCTGCTAAATCGTGGTGGCTGGACCTGTAAGAAAACTTTGACAGTTTGCATAGATTTGGCTTTCTCTTCCATTTTTCGTAATATATCCTCAGCATTAGTACCAAAAAGAACATCCTTTTGTAAAGGTGCATCAAGAAGTTTTGCTTTCACATGATCAGGCAGATTTTGTTCCCTAAGCCAGGCATGTCTGCGAATGACTGATCCTGTAGCAGCCGCTCTACTGGAGGCCTCTAGGGCATCATAACCACATTATAAAGTGTGCTTACCCACTTGCTCTGCACTATGCATCATATCCTGTAACTCTTTTATATCTGGTTGTTCAGGTTGCGACATTTTGGTCTTTAATTGTGATAACAGGAATTGTTGATATTTAATCATATGAAACTGGCAGTTTAAGGCCCTCATGGCTAGGGTGGCCGAGGTATAAACCTTCTTACCCCACCTTTCTAGAGATCTCGATTCCCTTTCTGCAGGAAGTGGATTCTTGGCAGTGGAGGCCTTTATTCCCTTAGGGCCTTGTGAAATGGTTTCAGGGTCAGTATTATGGCCTTTGTAGAGAAATTGGTGAGAAGGAGGCAGTGAATCAGGATTAAAACAAGCCTCCGAACAGACATCATCCAGTACCTCCAAAACAGGGGGAATAGCCAGAGGTCTGTGCTGAGGTAACCAAAGAAATTCCCTAAGTCTTTTCTTGGAGTCTGAAAAGTCTTGGCCTTCCCAATGGAAGTGTTCCCTCAAGGTGTGCAAGGTTTCCCCAAAAGAAAAATCCTCAGGAGGGGATACAGAAGGGATAGACTGCTCTGCATCCGAATCCTCAAAAGGGGAATAAGAGTGTTCCTCAGCATCAGAATGCTCTGATAAAATGGATCCCTGATCAGAAGAGGATTCTTCCTCCACTCTGGGTCTCTTGTCAGGAGGGCTGAGAACCTCTGATAAGAGTTATTAGATCCTCAGCCATTTTAAGCATCTGTTTCTTAGGCATGGGTCCAGGAGATGGGCCTTGAGCAGCAGGCCTAGTGTGATGCCTGGCTGCTTTGGATTTAGTAAAGGCCTTAATAGAAAAAGGATGAAGGCCTAAATACACCATGGGTGGATGTAGATCTGTCCACATTAGTAGGCTCGACATAAGCTGGGGCTTCGGTTGTAGTCTGGGACCGGGCCGATGTCCCAGCGGTCTCCACTACAGCCGACAGCGCCGAAGGAGTGTCGTCGGTAGTCAGGGACTGCAAAGGCGTCTCACTGAGAACCGGACCACGTGGAGCCTGTTTCGGCGTGGTGTCGGTGGAGACCGTGGGCCTCGCATGTCGGTCCTTTTCCTTGCGTTTTTTTTGGATAAACCGGTAGTCGGAGTGTCCGACGACATTTTATAGTCAAAAGCTTTACCAAAAAAGTGTTGGGCGAACTCCGACGCTTGATAGTGCTTATTGAAGGTAGCGCAAAGCGACAGCCCGAGACGTCGTGGTCTGGGCCCAAACAAGGTATGCAAAGGGAATGGAAATCCTTATGCGGTATTTGCTTCCCACAAGAAATACAATTATTAACTTTTTCTGACATCGGTCTGAGGCAAGAAAAGATTCCAACGGGTACTTAGCTTTAATGAAGACTTCGGTTCCAAATATTTTCGTAATTCAGGAGCTGGCCGACCGGCACTTGCGAACTGCTTCTGCTTCGGGCACCGCACGGCAAAAAAGACTGAAGAACATGGCGTCGGCTGTGTCTTATATACTCTGGCCTTCCTGACGTCAGAAGAGTAAGCGACAACAACCGACGCCGGACCAAGACTTTGGAATTCGGCCGACCGAGGGACCGCCTGACGGCTGAAAACCCATCTGTGATTACTGCAGCTGTATGCACGATGAACATCTATACTTAGCTCAAGAGAAGCAGCTTGACACGACCGAATGGCAACGCGGCAAACGAAATCTTAGGTAACAGGGAGAGGGGGATTAAGGGTAAGAGTTTAGCTCGAGAGTTTGTAGCTGACACAAGCTTGGAAAATAGCCGTCTTGGTCAGAACAGATACCCATGCGTAAGGAATGAATGAGGATTAACAATATCAGATGCTGCCTTTTCAAAAGGAGGCTGAGTCAACTTTTCTAGAACAAAATTAAAACCCAAAAAGGAGGTATGTGTTTTCTAAGGGGCCAACTATAAAAGGATGCCTTTCAAAATTGTTTGAATTCAAACCTAGAGGAAAGAGGTAGATCCAAGTACAGATGAGCAGAAAGTACAGTTGTGTACACTTACCATAAATGTAGATGCTTGAGTGTATTCACTGTTGCAGTCATCACACTTGGGTTATCTGCCTGCATGTAGGCCTCAGTCAGCCCGAATACCAGACTTAGTATTTCTGCATCGGTTGCTGTCGCTCCAGGACTAATGTCAGGTTGTCAGAGGTATAAAAACAGGCAGTCGACGCCATTACATCAGTTTTTCTCGCCCCAAATATCAGCAGCCCCCCCAAATAGGGAGCTAAGTTATGGTGGTGAAAAAACACCCCCAGTAAAAAGTAAATACCAATACCCCTGAAAGGAGTATTAAACACAGAGAGGAGAGAGAGACAAGGGGGTTGGAGGGAGGGAAACCAGGAATGCAACAGTGAATACACTCAAACATCCACATTTATGGTAAGTGTAGACAACTGAACTATATTCCTCGTGTTTCACTGTTGCAGTCATCACACTTGGGTAGATTCCCAAAGCTGAGGAAGTGTGGAAGCAGTTAAGAAAAGTTGGGGCTGGCTAGTATGCCTTGCAGGACTGCTGTTGCAAAACCCGTCCTGGATGTAGAAAAGCTAGGTAGCAGCTTCCAGGAAGTCCCTGGTAGGGACTCCCCTGAAGAATGCTGTAGAGATAGAAGGTGCCCTAGTGGAATGTGTTCGGACCCCCTGAGGGATTGGTTTCCCATGGTGCTTGTAGCAGAAATGGATGCAGTGTGCTATCCATTTAGAAACTGTTTGCTTAGAAATGGCCTTGCCCTCTGCCCCTGGTGCAAAGCTGACTAGTAACTGGTTAGATTTCCTGAAGGGTTTAGTCCTATCTAGGTAGAATCTGAGATGTCTGTGCACATCCAAGGAGTGCAGGATCCTTTCCCCCTTATTTTGAGGATTAGGGAAGAGGGTTGGCAAATGGAAAGATTGGTTGAGAGCCACACTGGACACCACTTTAGGCATAAAGGAAGGGTTATATTCCTGAGGGAAACCCTGTCAACATCGAAAATAATGAAGGGTTCCACAGCCATAACTGCTTGTAGCTCAGACACTCTTCTAGCTGAAGTGATGGCCAGAAGTAAGGCTGTTTTCCAACAGAGGAATTTTAACCCTGCTGACACTGCAGGCTCAAAGGGGGGTAGCGTGAGCTTTTCCAGTACAAAGTTAAGGTCCCAAGCAGGTGTGGGTGCTCTCCTTGGTGGCCTTAAGTTGTTTGCCCCTCTCAGAAACTGTTTGATAAGAGGGTGAGAGAAGACAGGCAACTCAGTGTTGTAATGAGCCGAAATGGCAGAGGCATGGATTTTAAAGGAGGAGAAGTAGATGTGAAGTAGACTGTGAAGTAGATCTGCTAACTAATCCAGGATTAGAGGCAGGGAGGGCAGAGTTGTGTCCTCTCCTTTAGAGTAAATTCAGGAGCAGTACCTTTTCCACTTATCAGCATAGGATTTCCTTGTACTGGGTCTTCTGGCCTCAAGAATGACATCCAGCACCTGCTTGCTTAGGCTGGTTACTGGGGAGATTTCAAGGAATAATCCAGGCTGCAAGACTTAGGGTTTGCAGTTGCAGATGCAAGATCTGTCCTCCCCCTGCTGAGAGGGCAGGGTTGGGTTCTGGTGTAGGTGCCAGGATGGCACCGGTGACAGGCTGCACAGGAGTGGGTACCAATGCTGGCGTGGCCAGTCCAGGGCACTCAGAATTGTCCTTGGTCTGTCCTGTCTTATCTTGAGCAATACTCTTGGAAGAAGGGGTAGAGGGGGAAAGGCATAGATTGAGAGGTTTACCCACTGGAAGGATAGGGCATCCACTTTCCAGGCCCTGCTGTGAGGTGTCCTGGTGCAGAATTTGCTGAGCTGATGATTGCAGGGGGAGGCAGAGAGATCAGCCTCTAGGGTCCCCCATTTCTGAATCAGAAAGTTGAAGGTGCTGGGCTCTAACTGTCATTCCTGTGGGTCTAGGAGATTTCTGCTTAAGTCGTCTGTCAGTGAGTTTTTTTTTTTGCCTGGCAGGAATTGAGCTTGCAGATCGACCTACATGTCTAAAGCTGTGTTCCACAGGGCCATGGCTAGTGTGCAGAGTGGGTAAGAGTGGGTTCCCCCCTGCTTGTTGATGTACCACATCACTATGGTGTTGTCTGTTTTTATTAGCAGGTGTCCTGGGGAGAGTAGGGATCTGAAAGCCGTCAGAGCATGCTGCACAGCTAGCATCTCTTTTTGGTTGATGTGCAGATGAATTTGACTTGGGCTCCAGTGGCCCTGAATGCACTTGCCGTCCATGTGTGCCCCCCAGGCATAGTCTGATGCATCTGTAGTTAGGGTCTGGACGGCATGGGGTTGAATAAAGGGCAGTCCCAGTTGTGGTTGCATGCTGCTGCCCACCAAACAAACTTTGTCCTTAGACAGGGTATGATAGGAATGACAATTTCCAGGTCCTGAGAGTGTTGGCACCAAAGACTTTTTTAAGTACCATTGAAGTTTCCTCATATGCAGTCTGGCATATGGAATTAGTAGGATGCAGGAGGCCATGAACCCTAGGGCCGGCAGGATTTTCCTTACGGATAGCTGGGTTCTGGTGGCCATTAGAGTAAAATAGTCTGTCAGATAGGCTTGTTTTTCTGGAGTGAGGTATGCCATCTGGGATGCTTTGTCCAAGCTTGCTCCCAGGAATACAATCTTTTGACTGGGGACTAGTTTTCATTTCTTTTCGTTGATGGTGTACCCCAGGGAGATTAGAAGGTTTTTTATAAATGTCAGGTGCTGCAAAAGCAATTCCTGTCAGCCTGAATCAGGCAGTCGTCCAAGTACGGGTAAATTTGATATTTCTCTGTCTGCAGTAAGCAATGGCTGGGGCAAGGCATTTTGTGAATACTCTGGGAGCAGTGGATAAGCCAAAGGGAAGTGCAGAGAACTGATAATGCATAGATCCTGCCCTGAAGTGTAGGTACTTCCTGCATGACTCCCTTATAGGGATATGCAGATAAGCTTCTTTTACATCTAGGGTGGCTAACCAGGCATCTTTGGCTAGCATAGGTAGAAGCTGCTGCAGGGTGAGCATTTTAAATTTTGGTACCACCAGGAAGGTGTTGAGAATTGAAAGATCTAGGATTGGGCACAAAGTGCCCTCCTTACTGGGTACCAGGAAAAATCTGGGATAGAATGCTTGACCTATCTGTTCCGCAGGAACAGGTTGAATCACCCTTATAGATAGCACGGATTGAACTTGGTTTTGTGCTTCTGCCCATTGGTTTGGAGGGAGGTCTGGGAACCCTGTTGGTGTTGGCAGTGAATGGAAATAGAATTTGTACCCCTGGGATACAATGTTGAGGACCCATTGGACTTTGGTGATGGAAATCCATTTTTTTTGCATGAAGGGCAGGTTTTCCTCCTAGGGGCACAAGCAGTTGGGCAGAGGTGGGGAGTGCAGTAGAGAAGTCATTGGGAATTTCTTCCGTATGGGGGTGGCTTAGCACTCCCTGCTTTAGAGGTGGAGGCAGTCCATTGCTTAGATCTCTGCATACCCTGAGATTCTAGTCTGGGCGGTCTGTTTCCCCTGGGTCTAGTTTGAGATGGCCTTGAGGGGGCTGCAAAGGACCAATGTTTCGAGGGGCAATGCCTACTGAATCTAGAAGGCTGTACTTGCAAAAATTATTTGACTGTCTGCATAGATTTAGCTTTTTCTTCCATCTTTTTAAGAAACTCTTCTGCTTTGGTGCCAAACAGATTGTCCTTGTTCAAAGAAGCGTCTAGTAACTTTGATTTGACATGGTTTGGCAAGGTCTGTTCCTTAAGCCAGGCATGCCTTCTGAGTACAGAACCAGTGACTGTTGCCCTGCAAGATGCTTCTAGGGCGTCAAAGCCACACTGCAATGTATGCTTGCTGACTTGGCTTGCAGAATGCATAAGCTCTTGCAATTCTTTATTTTCTGCACAGTCTGTAAAGGTAGCTATTTTTTGCTTAATACGTTCCATAACATGTTGTTGGTACTTCAGCATGTGAAACTGACAATTCAGAGCCCTAATGGCGACAGCTGCAGAGGTATATACTTTCTTACCCAATCTGTCCAAAGCTCTGGAATCCCTGTCCGAAGAGGTGGGATTCTTAGCTGTAGTTGCTTTGATACCTTTAGGCCCCTGGGAGATGACCTCTGGGTCAGCAGTAGGATTTTTGAAAAGGAATTTGAGAGAGTCAGGTGCTCTGTAGTACCTGTCTGGTTTCCAAGGAGCAGGGGGTAAAATATCGGGATGTAGATGTTCAAGTGTATTCACTGTTGCAGTCATCACACTTGGGTTATCTGCCTGCAGGTAGGCCTCAGTCAGCCCGAATACCAGAGAATTAGTATTTCTGCGTCGGTTGCTGTCACTCTAGGACTAACGTCAGGTTGTCAGGGGTATACAAAGAGGTAGCCAACGCCATTACATCAGTTTTTCTTGCCCCACATGTCGGGAGCCCCCCAAATAGGGAGCTAAGTTATGGTGGTGAAAAAAACACCCCCAGTAAAAAGTAAATACCAATACCATAAAGACATCATCCAAAACATCCAGGACTGGGGGTATTGCTAAAGACCTATGTTGTGGCAAATCTAGAAATTCTCTGAATCTCTTTTTGGATTGAGGATAGTCTTGGCATTCCCAATGGAAATGCTCTCAAAGTATGTAGGGTTTCGCCAAAAGAAAAGTCCTCTGGAGGAGAAGCAGAGGGAATGGATTCCTCTGTATCTGAACCCTCATAAGCAGATAAGGGCATGTCTTCATAATCAGATGCCTCAAAGTCGTCGGACTCTTGGTCTGTTGAGGCTACTGGGGACTGGTCTCATTTCCTCTTAGCAGGGGAAGGCTGGCTTCCCCTAATCAGCATAATAAGGTCTTCTACCATTTTAAGCATTTGATGTTGTGGCAAGGGAGCAGGTGCATGCACTTGGGTCTTCAGTTTTCTAGGCATAGCGTGTACTCTTGGCCTTAGAAACTCGGTAGTTTTAGACAGAACTGAAGATGTGAAAGAAGTAGTCGGTTTGTGTCGAATATCGGTAATGCAAAGTACTTCCTCAGAAGCCGGTCCATGCTCACAGGCTCCAGACCCATCCAAGGTAGTGACATCTGCAGGTTCCATAGTTGAAGAGTCTCGTGGCATACCGGACTCTGAAAGGTCTTGGTAGAGGCCTGCAAATCCATTGAAGTGGGCATCAGGGGCTGCGAAAGCACCTCACGGAGTACCGGCGGACTGGCGACTAGCTTAATGGAAGCGTCATTGGCAGCTTTGGACCTATGCGGTCTGTCTTTATCCTTACGTTTTTTCGGAATATCAGTAGTCGGATGGCTCACTGAAGCCATATCGGAATACAGAGATCGAGAACGAAAGTATTTAGCGACAAAAAGGGCCAGATGATGGATGGTTCGGGCATTGAACAAGGCACAAAAGTGACAGCGAGGTACATTGTGGTCTGGGCCTAAACAACTGACGCAGTAAGAATAAAAACCTCTGTGTGATATTTGCTTTCCACAGGCAAGACAATTGTTAACTTTTTCTGACATTGGTTAGAGCAAGAAAAAAGGATCCCAACTGGGTACTTAGCTTTAGAAGACTTCAGAATGATTCAATTCGTAAACGAAAAACTTGGGGAGCGGCCGACCGGCACTCGTGCGACCTGCTTCTGCTATGGGCTCCTCGGCAAGAAAGACTGATGTAATGGCGTTGGCTGCCTGTTTTTATACCCCTGACAATGTGAAGTCAGTCCTGGAGTGAGCAACCGACGCAGAAATACTAAGTTTTGGTATTCGGGCCGACTGAGGGCTACCTGCAGGCAGATAACCCAATTGTGATGACTGCAACAGTGAAACACGAAGAAAGTACAGTTTTGTACCTACCATAAATGTAGATGTTCGAGGGCTATTACAGCTGCAGTAATCACATATGGGTTTTCAGCCGTCAGGCGGTCCCTCGGTCGGCCGAATTCCAAAGTCTTGGTCCGGCGTCGGTTGTTGTCGCGTACTCTTCTGACGTCAGGAAGGCTAGAGTATATAAGACACAGCCGACGCCATCTTCTTCAGTCTTTCTTGCCCCAGATGTCAGGTGCCCCCCAAAAGGAAGGCAATACATAAATAAATCTAATCCACAAAAGTAAGCAAATAAAACATAGCAGGATAACCCAGTCAGCAGGTATGAAGAGGTATTCAGACCCCAAGGTCTTACCAAGTGGGAAGGAGGGTGGAAACCTGTACTGCAGCTGTAATAGCCCTCGAACATCTACATTTATGGTAGGTACAAAACTGTACTATGTTCATCGTGCATTACAGCTGCAGTAATCACATATGGGTAGAGTCCCAAAGCTATGCATAGGGTGGTAGGTACTATATGGAACTGGGTTGAGCTAGAATGCCCTGCAAAACTGCAGTGGCAAAGCCTGCTCTTGTTCTGGAATATAAAGGCAGATGGTAGTGTTTTGTGAAGGTATGTACAGAACTCCAAGTGGCTGCCTCCAAGATATCTTTAGTAGGCACTCCTCTGAGGAAGGCTGTAGAGGTGGCTGTGGCCCTGGTGGAGTGAGATCTGATACCAGTAGGGACAGGTTTTCCATGATAGGAGTAACAAAAGCGTATGCAGTGACCAATCCACTTGGAAATGGTCTGTTTGGTAACAGGTTTCCCTTGACCCCCCACAGCATAGGACACAAGGAGTTGATCTGATTTTCTGAAGGACTTGGTTCTGTCCAAGTAATAACGTAGCTGCCCATGGATGTCTAGAGAGTGAAGCAGCCTTTCCCCTTTGTTTTGAGGGTTAGGGTAAAAGGTAGGAAGGTGTATGGCCTGGTTTAAAGCAACCCTAGATACCACTTTAGGCATAAAGGAAGGGTTGGTGCAAGGAAACCCTGTCCTGATGGAAGATGAGGAAGGGCTGCACCGCCATGAGGGCCTGTAACTCAGAAACTCTACGAGCTGAAGTGATGGCCAGTAGAAAAGCTGTTTTCCAGGACAAATATTGTAACTCTGTTGAAGCAGCAGGTTCAAAGGGAGGCAATGTCAATTTTTCTAGTATGTAGTTAAGGTCCCAAGCTGGCACTGGCTGTTTCCTTGGAGGTCTTATGTTCTTAGCCCTCTGAGGAACTGTCGTAGGAGTGGGTGTGAGAATAAAGGAGGATCCGTGTTGAATTCTGCAGAGATTGCTGAGGCATGTATTTTGATTGAGGAAAATGAAAGTCCATTGCTCAAAAGTTCAGCTAGGTACTGCAAAATCTGAGGTAGGTTCAATTTTCTAGGGTCCTGCCCTCTTTTTTCATTCCAACAGCAAAACCGCTTCAATTTTGCGGAGTAAGCTTTTCTAGTAGATGGTCTTCTGGCCTCCAAAATGACATCCTGCACCTCTTTGGAGAGTAGAGTCTGATGTGGTGTTAAGGAATTTTCCATGCAGCGAGACTGAGAGTTTTCAGCTGACTGTGAAGGGTTTTGAAATTGTTCTGCGTCAGCAGTAGAGGTGTTAGAGGCAGGGGCCACGGAGGAGTGTGTTAGGCTCCTCAGGAGTGGATACCAGTGTTGTCTCGGCCAGTCTGGAGCAATCAGTATCATCCTCGGCTTGTCTGTTCTTGCTTTCAAAAGTACCTTGGGCAGAAGAGGTAGAGGTGGGAATGCATAAACTGACCAAGTTGTCCATCTGAAGGAAAGAGCGTCCACTTTCCAGGCCTTTGGGTGGAAGGTCCTTGAGCAAAACCTTTTTAATTGATGGTTTCTGTGGGAGGCAAAAAGATCTATATCTGGCCTCCCCCACGTCTGAACAATCTCTGTAAACACCTGTGGATGTAGCTTCCATTCGTGAGGATCTGTCATATTTCTGCTCAGAGTGTCTGCCAGTGTGTTTTCCATTCCTGGCAAGTACTGTGCTTGAAGTTCGATTTGTCTTTCCAGGGCCAGGTTCCAAAGAGTCATGGCTAGTCTGCACAAGGGGTATGAATGAGTTCCTCCTTGTTTGTTTATGTACCACATTACTGTGGTGTTGTCTGTTCTTATGAGCAGTTGTCCTGGATGCAGGAAGTCCTTGAACGCTGTGATTGCATTTATTACTGCCAGCATTTCTTTTTGATTGATGTGAAGGTGCTTTTCTTTTTGGGGCCATCTGCCCTGAATGCACCTGTCCTTCATGTGCGCCCCCAGGCGTAATCTGAGCGTCTGTGGTTATGACTTGTGTTGCTTGAGGCTTGCAGAATGGGAGGCCTGTGTTTACTTGGCATGCTTGGGCCCACCATATGAATTCCTTTTGAAGACAGGGAATTATTGGAATAATTGCTTCCAAGCTGTGACTGTGTTGAGACCATAGATTTTTAGGTACCATTGAAGTTTCCTCATGTGCAGCTTTGCGCATGGGATTAGAAGAATGCAAGATGCCATGAATCCCAGAGCCTGCAGGATTTTCCTTGCAGTAAGCCTGGTACTTTTTGCAAGTATTTTGAAGTACTGAGATAATTGCCCTTGTTTTTCTGGCGTAAGGTATGCCATCTGGGTGTTTGTATCCAAGTTGGCTTCAGGAAGGTTATTTTCTGAGAAGGTGTTGGCTTTGATTTCTCCTTGTTGATGGTGTATCCCAGAGAAAGCAGTAACCGTGTCACATATGCCAGATGTTTCAGAAGTATGTGTTTGCTGTCCGCTTGGATCAGGCAGTCGTCCAGATAAGGGTAAATTTGTATCCCTTGAAGTCTGCAGTATGCAATCACTGATGCCAGGCACTTGGTGAATACTCTGGGCGCAGTAGATAAGCCAAAGGGCAATGCAGAGAATTGATAGTGGTTTGAACCTGCAAGAAATCTGAGGTATCTTCTGCAACTTTGTCTGATTGGGACATGCAGGTATGCCTCCTTGAGGTCCAATGTTACCAGCCAAAACCCCTTGCCCAGCATGGGAAGAGTTGCTGTAATGTGAGCATCTTGAATTTTGGTGCGAGAAGAAATGTGTTTAGGATGGATAAGTCCAGAATGGGTCTCCAGTCGGTTCCTTTTCTTGGCACCAGGAAAAGCCTTGAATAAAACCTTGTGCTTGTTGGTGCGTAGGTACCTTTTGTATAGCCCTCATGTTTAGGAGCTTTGTAATTTGCAGTTGTGCCTCTACCCTTTGATTTTGTGGTAAATTTGGCATGCCTCTCATTTTTGGGAGAGTGTGAAAATGGAATTTGTAGCCTCTGTTTATAAGGTCCAGAATCCATTTGTCTGTTGTGACAATATGCCAATTGTTTGCAAATAGTGCTAGTTTCCCTCCCAAAGGTGCTGCCAGTTGAATTTTGCTTGGCATGGAAATGAGGGAGTCATTGAGTCTGCTTCCTGTACTGTTGTGCACTGTCGTCACCACCTCTTGGTGCCGGAGATTGCCATTGTCTGCCTCTATAGGACCCTTGTGATTGTCCTCTGCCCCTTCCGCGTCTGTATCTGCCTCTTTGGGGCTTGTCAGTGGCTGGAAAGGACCAGTTTTTTGAGGGCCAATTCCTGCTAAATCGTGGTGGCTGGACCTGTAAGAAAGCTTTGACAGTTTGCATAGATTTTGCTTTTTCTTCCATTTTACGTAATATATCCTCAGCATTAGTACCAAAAAGAACATCCTTATGTAAAGGTGCATCAAGAATTTTAGCTTTCACATGATCTGGCAGATTTTGTTCCCTAAGCCATGCATGTCTGCGAATGACTGATCCGGTAGTGGCCGCTCTGCTGGAGGCCTCTAGGGCATCATAACCACATTATAAAGTGTGCTTACCCACTTGCTCTGCACTATGCATCATATCCTGTAACTCTTTTATATCTGGTTGTTCAGGTTGCGACATTTTGGTCTTTAATTGTGATAACAGGAATTGTTGATATTTAATCATATGAAACTGGCAGTTTAAGGCCCTCATGGCTAGGGTGGCCGAGGTATAAACCTTCTTACCCCACCTTTCTAGAGATCTAGATTCCCTTTCAGCAGGAAGTGGATTCTTGGCAGTGGAGGCCTTAATTCCTTTAGGGCCTTGAGAAATAGTTTCAGGGTCTGCATTATGGCCTTTGTAGAGGAATTGATGAGAATTAGGTACTCTGTAATATCTATCAGGCTTAACTGGTGCAGGAGGCAGTGAATCAGGATTAAGGCAAGCCTCCGAGTAAACATCATCCAGTACCTCCAAAACAGGAGGAATAGCCAAAGGTCTATGCTGAGGTAACCAGAGAAATTCCCTAAGCCTTTTCTTGGAGTCTGAAAAGTCTTGGCCTTCCCAGTGGAAGTGCTCCCTCAAGGTGTGCAAGGTTTCCCCAAAAGAAAAATCCTCAGGGGGGGATACAGAAGGAATAGACTGCTCGGCATCCGAATCCTCGAAAGGGGAATAAGAGTGCTCCTCAGCATCAGAATGCTCTGATAAAATGGATCCCTGGTCAGAAGAGGGAGATTCCTCCTCCACTCTGGGTCTCTTGTCCGGAGGGGCCTGGGAGCCTCTGATAAGAGTGATAAGATCCTCAGCCATTTTAAGCATGTGTTTCTTAGGCATGGGTCCAGGTGATGGGCCTTGTGTAGCCGGCCTAGTATGATGCCTGGCTGCTTTGGATTTAGTGAAGGCCTTAATAGAGAAAGAGGATGAAGGCCTAAATACACCATGGGTGGATGTAGATCTGTCCACATTAGTAGGCTCGACATAAGCAGGGGCTTCGGTTGTAGTCTGGGAAAGGGCCGAAGAACCAGCGGTCTCGGTACAGAAAACCCCGCCGAGTGTCGCCGGTAGTCAGGGACTGCAAAGGTGTCTCACTGAGAACCGGACCACGTGGAGGCTGTTTCGTGGTGTCGGTGGAGACCGGTCCTCGCCTGGCGGTCCTTTTTTGCGTTTTTGGGCAAAGCGGTAGTCGGAGTATCCGGCGACATTTTATAATCAAACGCTTTACCAAAAGTGTTGGGCGAACTCCGCCCGCGCTTGATAGTGCGTTTATTGAAGGTAGCGCAAAGCGACAGCCCGAGACGTCGTGGTCTGGGCCCAAACAAGGTATGCAAAGGGAATGGAAATCCTTATGCGGTATTTGCTTCCCACAAGAAATACAATTATTAACTTTTTCTGACATCGGTCTGAGTCAAGAAAAGATTCCCCAACGGGGTACTTAGCTTTAATGAAGACTTCGGTTCCAAATATTTTTCGTAATTCAGGAGCTGGCCGACCGGCACTTGCGAACTGCTTCTGCTTCGGGCACCGCGCGGCAAAAAAGACTGAAGAAGATGGCGTCGGCTGTGTCTTATATACTCTAGCCTTCCTGACGTCAGAAGAGTACGCAACAACCGACGCCGGACCAAGACTTTGGAATTCGGCCGACCGAGGGACCGCCTGACGGCTGAAAACCCATATGTGATTACTGCAGCTGTAATGCACGATGAACATCATCTGGGTAACAAATGAGCTTTAACAGATTAATATGCCATACCAGAATTGAGCAACTCATGCAGATGACAAAACAGTGGAAATACCCACAGTATTCTCATTTAGCAATACAGGATTTTCTAGTAGTCGGTTTTTTGGCTTCCTGCAAAACCTGAAGCACATCCTCAGAAAACTGGTATCAAAAATGGAACAAAACCATTTCACCCAAAGAGGAAAATGAAGAGTAAGCAGATAAGGATGTATGAGAGAGTTCTTGTCCAGTTTGACGTGATCCATCCTGTAAGGTAACTTGGGATGACTGCCCTTGGTCTAATGAGACAGAAGGTGGAAGCAATGCTGTCTAGGCCAAAAGGGAGTCACCAACCCACATGATCTTGCGTAAGACCTTGGGCAACAAAAAATGAGAGGTATAGGCATATAGTAACATCACCTTACAAGAAAAAGACCTGATATCCACTTTTCACACCACAGGACTCAGCACCCTGGAACAGAACCTCGGAAGCTGCCTGTTCAAAGGGGAGGCAAACAGATCTGTACTCCACTGATAGAGAATGACCAGAAGACCTCTCTGTGAAGCAACTACTCATAAGTATCTGCTCTGGACCTGCTCAGGTTGTTTTCCACAAGACTGTTCTTAGGGAATGTAAACCATCTGAAGGAACAGATGAAGGTGGATAGCAATGTCCCAAACAAGAAGGGCTAGTCTGCAAAGAAGGTATGACTTGATGCCACCTTGCTATGTACCACAGGACAATGGTGTTGTCTGTGTAAACTCAGAGAGGACCCAGGGGGAATTCAAGGCTTGAACAGCCAAAAGCAGGGCCCTCATTTCTTTGATGGTGATGTGGTCCCTCCAATTGTTAGGGAGACTACCCACTCTGGATCATGATATTGTTGGAAGTAGCCTACATCCCAGATCTAAAGCATCGGTATACAGTTCCTGAATAGAGGAAAAAGCTTGAAAAGGAAGACAGATTCAGAGATATCTGATGAATCCACCACTGAAATTCCTGTCTGAGCCAAGGCTAGACAGGAACAGGAAAATCCAGAAGATGACAACAGTGAAGCTGGATTGCCTTTAGATACTACTGTAGCTTCTTTATATGGACTATGGTGAAAGGAAGCATAGAAATGGTAGAAGCCACGTACCCCAGAGGCTGCAAAAACTGTCTTGCAGATGCCACTTGTAAAGAAGGGAAGGAGTGAAAGAACACTGTCAAGATGGGTGAACTTGGAACAAAGAAGAAAAACCACCATAGGCAAGGTCCGAATCTTACATCCAAGGAAAACCTGATCTTGCGAAGGAATCAAAGACTGAGAATGAACCCCACACTTACCAGCAAAAGCATGTTAAAGTCAAGATTCTGAAGAAGGAACTGCTGGGAACGAGCCTGAATGAGAAAATCACCCAGATAGGGAAAAATCTGGATACCATGGAGTCTGCACAGTAAGCTATGACTGGAGACAGACATTTGGTTAAGACCCTTGGAACTGTAGAAAGACCAAAATGAAAAGCAGAGAGCTGATAATGTGAGGAAGAAACAGGGAACTGTAAAAATTTCCTGACGAGAGGGTGAACCGGAATGTGAAGATGAGCATCCTTCAGGTCTAGCGAAAGCATAGAGGCCAGTTGGGAAGTAGTAAAGGAACAAGGACAAGAGAGAACATTTTGAAAGAAGGGACCCTCAAAAAACTGTTTTGAAAGGAGAGATCCAGAATGGATTCCAAGAGCCCTTCCAGGGAACCACAAACATCCAGGAATAAAACTATGTACCTCTCTAGGAGGGAGGAACAGGCTGAATGGTTCCCGGAGCCAAAAGGTCTTGAAGAACTGGAAAATGAAGTTGGCAAAGTGAAGGCTGAGGGATCCCTGAAAAGGGTGAAACAGACTTCTACACCATAAAATAACCATTCCATATTATGGAAGAACCCAGAAATCTATGATGATCTGATGTCAGATGGGGGAAGACAGAGTTAACCAAAGGAAAAGAGGAATTTGGTTGATGAGCAGGGAATGATAACAGTCAAATAGAAACATCTGTCGGGGAAAAGAAGTTTTTTTGAAACAGAGAATCCTGTGTGGCTTTATCTGAAAACACCCCTTTGGAAGGTTTCTTACCCCTTAAGGGAGGCTTCTGGTGACTTGCATAATCTTCCCTTTTTCCTGAAAGGTTTTAATAAGCTCTGCAGTTGCAGGACCAAACATTCTGAGAATCCATGGCGGAGTCAATAACTTGGCTTTGATATCATCAGGGAGAGACTGTAACCTAAGCCACGAGTACCTGCGCCAGAAACAGGCTGATGCAGTTGTCCTTGAAGGTGCATCAGCAGCATCATGACTGCATTTGACAGAAAGGTGAACCATTTGAGAAGCAGAATTAAATAAAAAAAATGGCAGAAGTCTTAGCTTCGGAATCAGGCATGCCAATCAAAACATGAACAAGATTATACAGAACAGAGAGCACCATACCTGGTCATGTGTGTCTGGTAGTTTATGGCTTTGAAAGTCAAGGTAACGGTGGTTTAAACTTTTTTCTAACACTTATCCATAGTCTCAGTGTCCTTTTCAGAAGGGAGAAGTTTAGAAGAAGACAGTAATTTGGATGGTTTATCAGCAGAAAGAGAAAGGACAGCAGAGTCAGAGGATGGCTTATAAAAGAAGACCACAGGCTCATTGTGAAACCTAGAAGGACTATGATTTAGGAACTTGAGAAACAGCAGTAAATGTGTACAGAATGGCTTCTAACACAGGAGGGACTTGTAGAAGGTCTGGGAGAATCCATTTGTAAAAGGGCATAAATACCTCTTTTAGACTTCAGAAATGTGGGAATTCTCCCACTGAAAGTGCTCCATCATTTTTAAAACTGTACCACCAAATGAAAGCTCCTCAACAGAGGAATCCACAGAAAAATTGCCCTCATCTTCTGACCCAAGAGCAAGAGGAGAATACATCTGAGAATAGTATGCTTGGGGATTTGAATCCAAATCCACATCTTCATCAGAAGAGTCAGACTCTCTAGGCCTTTTAGAGGGAGTAGAAGAAAAAGGAACAGCAAAAGGCACAGATAAACCTGGGGGTTGATTTCAGTGAACCTTGCTTGACTTCAATGAAAGAACCAGGAACCTCTTTCCCTAATAAGTATCTATTGAATCATCCAGGCCCTTCTGAAATAATCAGTCATGGCTCCCACATCTTGTCTGTAGGAATTGTGAGAAACTAATGCCATATCAGCCACAAACTGGGTTGCAACAGATGAGGCTGGTGGTGGAACCCACTGGTCCTTGGTTTCTTCATCTAACCCAACAGACATGTCTGGTAGAGGCTGGATAGCAGAAGTGTCAAACAAATCTTTTTCAACTGTTTCTTCTTTAGAGGTGTCTTCAGATCCACATGGATGGATCCAGAAACCATGGTTCCCTAACCAATAACTTCAACCATTGGTTTTCAAGGTAAACAGAAAGGGAAGACAAACGGCTACAAAGTGTCTTGGATACAAAAGGATTCCAAAATACGCCTGTAATGGAAAGGTGCACGGCCAAACCACTATATTCAAAAGAAACTCGCAGGCCAGCACAACATAGTCAGCAAATAATCATATCTTCATTCAAAAAGACCACAAACAGAACAGTTTCAGCTAACAAGCCTTCTTCAGTGCAAGCTTGTTAGCCGAAACCGGTTTGTGGTCTTTTTGAATAAAGATATGGTTATCTGCTGACTGTGTTGTGCTGGCCTGTGGGTTTCTCTTGGATACAAAAACCTGACAAACAGACTAAGTATGACTGTGGTCTTCACCTAAGCAGAAAAAGCATGTGTCCATCTTTATGAGCAATCTACCGCCCACACTCACATTCCGCTTTCTGGATGACATGCAAGACAGTAAACCAACAAAAAGAAAAACTAAAAAAAGAAACCACTGCCTTGAAAATCAGGTACAAAAAAATATTAATATCCCCCAGTTATCCTCCATGACACAGGAATGGAGTGTTTTTTGAAGCATTAATGGCTAAAAATAGTTATACACACGAAGATATTAAAATAATTTGAACTTTTATGGAAATAGTGTTGCATAACAGTATTTTCTGAAGGAGAATATTATACACAGATTACGTTACGGGGGTAGCAATGGGTGCAGCTTTTCCATCTATTTTTACCAATATAACACAATGCTGGTGGTGGCAGGTTAATTTTGTATTCCTGTCTGATTATTACCATATAATATATATATATATATCTATATATATCTATCTATATCTATATATATACATATATATATATATATATATATATATATATATATATATATATATATATACATACTACCGATTAAAGCGCTCCTAGATCGGCTTTTTGTGGTTTTATTACATATATATATATATATATATATATATATATATATATAAAAACGTGTGTGTGTGTGTGTACACTGTTACTTGGACGACAGGTTGATTCTTTGGATGGGTAATATGGTGGAAGATCAATTTTTTATGAATTATATTAATACAGTCCTCATATTTATTTTTTAATTTACTTACAGCAATAATGTGTAAAGTTGTCATTTTTTTGGATGTTTCTTTCATGAACAACATGAAATACTGCAAATTTGATTAAAATATATTTAGGAAATCTACAAACTAATTATATTATTCTAGTAACCATCCAATTTGTCAAAACAAAAAAATACAGTGAAAGGCCAAATGGTGAGGTTATGTTGTCTAATTTCTAATGCCAAAACATTTTTGGAGGAATTGAGTATTAGTATTTTTGGACAGAGCTTAGCTCAGAAATTTGCTGGATGATATAGCTGAACATATTAATATGAACAGAAAGTGTATATAAACCTATATTAAAATATCTTGAATCTTTAGTGCCTAAAACCAGGGAAATTACAAATCACAATGATAAGAACAAAGTGACGATTCTTAAATACAGTAGGATGAGCAATTAGATTAAGGCTGTTTAAGAGAAAATTGGCAAGGGGTGTTTGGCACCTTGAGGATGACAACTAGCACTGGTAATACCCCTGATACAGTATAAAAGAAATCCAGTGATTCAAACACATTTTTTTTTTTTTTTCAAAAAAAGTGGTGCCCCTATTTACAATATTATGAGTGCAAATAAAGAAATGAGAAAATGTAGAAAGTACAGTTTTGTACCTACCATAAATGTAGATGTTCGAGTGCTAATACAGCTGCAGTTCTCACATATGGGTTATCCTGCCGTCAGGCGGGTCCTCGGTCGACCGAATTCCAAAGTCTAGGTCCGGCGTCGGTTGTCGTCGCTTCTTCCCTGACGTCAGTGCGACAGGGGTATAAAAGAACCAGCCGACGCCATTTTCTTCAGTTTTTCTTGCCCCAGATGTCAGGTGCCCCCAGAAGGAAGGCAATACATAAAATTAGGCAATAATGCAATGCAATATAATCAAAAAACAGTAGTTGCAAGCAAATACACCATAAAAGAATACCCCTAGAGGGGAAGGAGGGAGGGAAACCTGGACTGCAGCTGTATTAGCACTCGAACATCTATATTTATGGTAGGTACAAAACTGTACTATGTTCATCGTGCATACAGCTGCAGTCCTCACATATGGGTAGAATCCCAAAGCTAAGAAAGGGGTGGTAGGCATTAGGTGTAATTAGGAGGAGCCAAAATGCCCTGCAAGACTGCAGTGGCAAAGCCTGCTCTAGATTTGGAGTATAATGGTAAGTTGTAGTGCTTGGAGAAGGTATGCACAGAACTCCAAGTGGCTGCTTCAAGATATCCTTGGTAGGAACTCCTCTGAGAAAGGCTGTAGAGGTGGCTGTGGCCCTGGTGGAATGAGTTCTAATGCCTGTAGGTACAGTTTTGCCATGAAAGAAATAGCAAAAGCGTATGCAGTGGGCTATCCATTTTGAAATTGTCTGTTTGGAAATTGGTTTTCCTTGAGCTCCTACTGCATAGGCTACAAAGAGCTGTTCTGATTTTCTGAAAGGCTTTGTTCTGTCCAAATAATAACGCAGTTGTCTGTGGATGTCCAAGGAATGTAGCAATCTCTCCCCTTTGTTTTGAGGATTAGGATAAAAAGTAGGTAAGTGTATGGCCTGATTTAAAGCTACCCTGGATACCACTTTAGGCATAAAGGACGGGTTGGTTCGTAAGGAAACTCTGTCCTGATGGAAGATGATAAAAGGCTGGACAGCCATGAGAGCCTGTAATTCTGAAACTCTACGAGCTGAGGTGATAGCCAGAAGGAAAGCTGTTTTCCAGGACAAGTATTGCAAATCTGCTGAAGCAGCTGGCTCAAAAGGAGGCAGGGTGAGTTTTTCCAGAATGAAATTAAGATCCCAAGCAGGTATTGGTTGTTTCCTTGGAGGTCTCAAATTCTTAACCCCTCTGAGGAACTGTCTTAAGAGAGGGTGAGAGAATAAAGGTGGATCAGTGTTGTATTCTGCAGAAATGGCTGAGGCATGGATTTTGATGGAGGAGAAAGAAAGTCCACTGCTTAGCAGTTCTGTCAAATATTGTAGCATTTGTGGTAAATTCAGTTTTCCAGGGTCCTGGCCCTTTTTCTCATTCCAGACACAAAAACGTTTCCATTTTGCGGAGTAAGCTTTTCTAGTTGATGGCCTTCTGGCCTCCAAAATGACATCCTGCACCTCCTTGGAGAGTAGGGCCTGCTGTGATGCTAAGGAATCTTCCATGAGCTAGATTGAGAGTTTTTAGCTGACTGTGAAGAGTTTTGAAGCTGTGTTGAGTCAGAAGAAGAGGCATTAGAGGCAGGGTCCATGGTGGGGAATGCGTCAGGCTCCTCAGGAGTGGGTACCAGTGTTGCCTTGGCCAGTGCGGAGCAACGAGGATCATCTTTGGTCTGTCTGCTCTGGTCTTCAATAGAACTTTGGGCAGCAGAGGAAGAGGTGGAAAGGCATAAACTGTCATTGATGTCCAGCTGAAACAGAGAGCGTCCACTCTCCAGGCCTTTGGATGGAAGATCCTTGAGCAGAATTTTGTCAATTGATGATTTTTGTGGGAGGCAAATAGATCTATGTCTGGTCTTCCCCATTCTTGGATTATTTCTGTAAAAACTTTTGGATGCAACTTCCATTCGTGTGGATCTGTCATAATCCTGCTTAGGTTGTCTGCCAGCATGTTTTCCTTGCCTGGCAAGTACTGTGCTTGTAGTTCCATTTGTAAGTCCATGGCCGTGTTCCAAAGTGACATGGCCAGTCTGCAAAGGGGGTAAGAATGTGTCCCTCCCTGCTTGTTTATGTACCACATAACTGTGGTGTTGTCCGCTCTTATCAATAGATGACCTGGTTTTAGAAAGTTCTTGAAAGCTATAATAGCATTTATTACTGCTAGCATTTCTTTTTGATTGATGTGAAGGTGCTTTTCTTTTTGGGACCATTTGCCCTGAATGCACCGATCTGTCATGTCGCCCCAGGCGTAGTCCGGCGTCTGTTGTGATGACTTGATTTGCTTGAGGCTTGCTGAAAGGGAGACCTGTGTTTGTTTGGCATGCTTGAGCCCACCACAGAAATTCCTTTTGCAGACATGGAATTAGTGGTATTATTGTTTCCAAACTGTGGCTGTGTTGAGTTTCAGGTACCATTGCAGTTTCCTCATATGCAGCTTTGCACATGGGATTAGTAAGATGCAAGATGCCATGAATCCCAGAGCCTGCCTGGTGCAATTTGCTAGTGTTCTGAAGTATTGGATTAGTTGCCCCTGCTTTTCTGGCGTGAGGTAGGCCATCTGGGTGTTTGTGTCCAAGTTGGCACCCAGGAAAATTATCTTCCGAGAGGGTATTAGTCTTGATTTCTTTTTGTTGACTGTGTATCCCAGAGAGTTCAATAACATTATTACATAAGCCAGATGTTTCTGAAGGATGTGTTTGCTGTCCGCTTGGATCAGGCAGTCGTCCAAATAGGGATATATTTGTATCCCTTGAAGTCTGCAGTAGGCAATTACTGATGCCAGGCATTTCGTGAATACTCTGGGCGCAGTAGATAAGCCAAAGGGCAATGCAGAGAATTGATAATGAGTTGAACCTGCAAGAAATCTGAGGTATCTTCTGCAATTTTGTCTGATTGGGACATGCAGGTATGCCTCCTTGAGGTCCAATGTTACCAGCAAAGACTCCTTGCCCAGCATGGGAAGAAGCTGCTGTAGAGTGAGCATCTTGAATTTTGGTACGAGTAGGAATGTGTTTAGGATGGATAGATTCAGAATAGGTCTCCAATCTTTTCCCTTCCTTGGCACCAGAAATAGCCTGGAATAAAACCCTTGACCTTGTTCGTGCATAGGTACCTCTTGAATAGCTTTCATGTTTTTGAGATCTGTAATTAGCCTTTGTGCCATTGCCCTTTGATTGTGTGGCAGGTTTGGCATGCCTCTCATTTTTGGAAGGGTGTGAAAATGGAATTTGTAGCCTCTGTTTATAATGTCCAGGATCCATTTGTCCTTTGTGACAGTATGCCAATTTTTTGAAAATAATGCCAACTTTCCTCCCAAGGGGGCTGCCATTTGAGATCTGGTTGGCATGCAAAGTGGAAAGTCATTGGGTTTGCTTTCTGATAGATTGCGAGTTGTCCTCACCACCTCTTTGTGTAGGAGCTTGCCACTGTCTGCCTCTGTACGATCCTTGGGATTGTCCTCTGCCCCTCGGGCCTGTATCTGCCTCTTTGGGGTCTGTCTGTGGCAGGAAAGGACCAGTTTTGGAAGGCCAATTTCTACTAAAAGCGTGGGGTTGTACCTGTAGAAATTCTTTCACAGTTTGCATTGATTTAGCCTTTTCCTCCATTTTCCTTAATACCTCCTCAGCATTAGAACCAAATAGTACATCCTTTTGAAGAGAAGCGTCTAGTAATTTAGCTTTGACATGATCAGGTAAGGCTTGTTCCTTAAGCCAGGCATGCCTACGTATGACTGATCCTGTAACAGCAGCTCTGCATGAGGCCTCTAGAGCATCAAAACCACATTGTAAGGTATGCTTACCCACTTGTTCTGCACTATGTATCAAGTCCTGCAACTCCTTTAAATCTGGTTGTTCAGGTTGTGACATTTTACTTTTCAATTGTGATAACATAAACTGTTGGTATTTTAGCATATGAAACTGACAGTTTAAGGCCCTCATAGATAAGGTAGCCGAGGTATATACCTTTTTCCCCCACCTTTCTAAGGATCTGGAATCTCTCTCGGAAGGCAAAGGGTTTTTAGCAATGGAGGCCTTAACTCCCTTGGGGCCCTGTGAGATGGTTTCTGGGTCAGCAGCATGGCTCTTGTATAGAAATTGGTGCGAGTCAGGGACCCTATAGTACCTGTCAGGCTTAACTGGAGCTGGAGGTAGAGAATCCGGGTTAAGGCAGGCTTCCGAGTAAACATCATCTAGAATGTCCAAGACAGGAGGTATAGCCAAAGGCCTGTGCTGAGGAAGCAAAAGAAATTCCCTGAGCCTTTTCTTGGAATCAGAATAATCCTGGCCTTCCCAGTGGAAGTGTTCCCTTAAGGTATGCAAAAAGTTTCCCCAAA
Source organism: Protopterus annectens (assembly GCF_019279795.1). Classification (NCBI taxonomy): domain Eukaryota; kingdom Metazoa; phylum Chordata; order Ceratodontiformes; family Protopteridae; genus Protopterus; species Protopterus annectens. Next base: position 840,735,890 of record NC_056734.1, on the reverse strand, counting down.
TGAGTAATCATCAGGGGGGGATACAGAAGGAATGGACTCCTCCGCATCAGAGTCTTCAAAAGGGGAGTAAAAATGTTCCTGATCATCAGAGTGCTCTGAAATAATGGAGCCCTGATCAGAGGAGGGGGAATCTTCCTCCACTCTAGGCCTTTTGTCTGGAGGGGGCTGAGAACCTCTGATAAGAGTAATTAAATCCTCAGCCATTTTAAGCATCTGTTTCTTAGGCATGGGGCCTGGAGATGGGCCCTGTGCAGCTGGTCTCTTAGAGTGCATGGTTGCTTTAGACTTAGTGAAAGCCTTGATAGAAAAAGAAGAGGAAGGTCTGAAGACACCTTGAGTGGAGGTGGACCTGTCCACATTCTGAGTTTCAACTCCGACAGTGGCTTCGGTATCTGTAGTCGGGGTGTGGGCAGAGGAGCCTGCGACCTCGGGTACAGGAGACACCGTCAAAGGCAGGTCGTCAGTAGGCAGGGGCTGCGTAGGCGCCTCACTGAGAACCGGACCACGTGTAGCCGGCTTTGGCGTGGTGTCGGTAGGGGCCGTGGACCTCGAGTGTCGGTCCTTGTCTTTTCGTTTTTTAGACAAAACCGGAGTCGGAGTATCCAACGACATAGTATAGTTAAATGCTTTTCCAAAATAATGCTGGGCGAACTCCGCCCGACGCTCAATAGTGTGTTTGTTGAATGTAGCACAAAAGCGGCAGGCCGAGACCTCGTGGTCAGGGCCTAAACAAGGTATACAGAGGGAATGGAAATCCTTATGTGGTATTTGCTTCCCACAAGAAATACAATTATTAACTTTGTCTGACATCGGTCTGAGGCAAGAAAAGGTTCCCCAACGGGGTACTTAGCTTTTAAGAAGACTTCGGTTTCCAAATTTTCGTAATCTCAGGAGCTGGCCGACCGGCACTTGCGAACTGCTTCTGCTTCGGGCACCGCGCGGCAAGAAAGACTGAAGAAAATGGCGTCGGCTGGTTCTTTTATACCCTGTCGCACTGACGTCAGGGAAGAAGCGACGACAACCGATGCCGGACCTAGACTTTGGAATTCGGCCGACCGAGGACCCGCCTGACGGCAGGATAACCCATATGTGAGGACTGCAGCTGTATGCACGATGAACATCATGTGGGTAATGTGGTTTTATATACGACACAGGAAGAATTGTTACTGGAAACCACACCAGGGTTATAGGTGTGAGAGGTAGGTACGATTATATTACCAAGGGTGTGGGTTATCTGGCTTTCTGCATCTCATACCCCGCTTTCTACACTGAGAAAACTGAGCAAGTTTTAAAAAAAGAGGATACAACAGCATACACAAGCTATTAAGAAGGGTAACCCTAAGAAAGTATTACCTAATAAGATGACCAATTACCATCCCTCTCATCTGAAATACAGAGAAATGTACTAGCAGTTGCTTTTAAATGCAACCATCCCCCAAGCAGAAATGACATCATTTCCATTAACAGTGCTCTTGTTTTGAGAGCTGTTAAATTATAAATAAGTTATCAGGCGATTGCATATTAATATAGCAATAACCCATGCCTGGGTGTGGGTAATGCTGGATTTACCCATGGTTGGTGTGGTTTGGTCACGAGGGCGAAGCTCGAGTGGCCAAACAAAGCCAACCGTGGGTAAATCCAGCATTACCCACCAGAAGTGGTTATTGCTATTATACAATGACATTATTTAAGAAAAAAATTATTACTTTTCTTAAATAATGGCATTGTATAATGCCTCCTTGCTGCCTTTCCGCAGCTGTCTGGTATTCTGCGGCAGTTCTGATGTACTGCGCATGCCTACGCAGTACATCAGAGCTGTGGGCAAAAGCAACGGAGAAAGCAAGATCTCCGTTGCTTTTTAAAAACTGTTTTGCTATGTTAAATGAGTTTAACAGAGAGACAGCTTTAAAAAAAGCAACAGAGAATATCCGTTGCTTTTTTAAAGCTGTCTCGCTATGTTAAACCCATTTAACATAGCGAGACTGTTTTGAAAAAAGCAACGGAGAAAGCAAGATCTCCGTTGCTTTTTAAAAACTGTTTCACTACTGTTTCACTATGTTAAATTAGTTTAACATAGCAAGATAGCTTTAAAAAAAGCAACGGAGAATCTCCGTTGCTTTTTTAAAGCTGTCTCGCTATGTTAAACTTGTTTAACATAGCGAGACAGTGTGAAGCAACGGAGATCTTGTGTTCTCCGTTGCTGTAAAAAAAAAAGAGTTATAGTAATGGAAAAAGTCCGGGCGACCGGACCTTTTTCCATTACTATAACTCTGATTTACAACGTGCATGCTGACCAATCAGCATGCATATTTTTGAATATTAATGGAGGGTCGTTGTATAATGGTAATTTTTTTACACCTTTACTGAATTATCTGTGACATAGGCAAATTTACATTTATACGATGGCAGGGGTTACAGTCACCGTAATCTTAATTTAACTTAACTCAATTTGAATTTGTAGTTGAATGTTTTGAGTAATAAGAATGACTTTTTAAATGCATTATTTTTAACACTGCAGCATTGTAATATAGTTGAAATATTTGGAATATTTTTGTAACTGTGATGATTTATATCTAGGAGCATGGTATTGCACTTTTATACAGGGAACTTTACCTGGATTGTGATGGGACTAACCAATATATAGTTTTTTGTGTCTGTACATGTGGCTAGAATTTGAATGGTTGGAATAGGTGTCAACCAGGGTTAACTAATTACATAACAGTAAGGTGTTTAGATGTATTAAGTGATCTGATGAAATTCCGTTGAGAAAGAAACAAAAGCACTTATCTTTTTATCAAAATTTTTGTACAGGATCTTCACGGAGGCAGTTTCTTTTTTAGTTGTTTTTCTGTTGGATAGGTTTTTAAAAGGAAAAGTCCCAGTGGGTACTTATCTGTCAAAGGATGGGTAGCTGGAATAATGCAACAAATGACTTGAAAGACCAAAGTCAAAAGTAGCATTCAGACTTGTGTAAAGTTGTTCTGAGGATTATTACTCATACATCACTTATGTACCTTACATCCTGGAAGTACGACATGCTGCACCTGGAAAGGCCTAAGGCTTTGGTATGCTGGCTAGGCATAGGGCTATCCTTGGTAGGATCTCTCTTTTATAAGGAATACTGCAACGGTGATAAGGAAGGACTGCTAGCAGTGCTATGCTGTGTTACACTAGCATGTGAGGATATTGCAATCAGCTCCATGAAGGGCTTTTTAGCTACAGACTGTGCTTGGATGACAGTCTGACATCTATAGACTGATACAAAATGCTGTACATATGTCCAAGGCAACTGTGACGTGATGGTGTCAAGCAAACAATGGAAGGCTGTGCTATACTGGGTATGCACACATCAGATGTAGTACCCTCACCTGCAGCCAGAGGGGGAGCATTGCCGGATTTCAGAGCAGTGGTGGAAGCACTCCCACTGGGGATGCTGCATACTCAGATTGTACAGATTTGGGTTGGTCTGCAGATGAGGCAATACTTTCTCCATGTAGTGTGGATGACTGTCCACTATGGATAGAGACAGACTGACACTGTGTCATCTCATTGTGGATTCAGTATTTGTGTCCCATAATCACAGTCTCTCTCTGCATGAGTGCCAGCTTCAGCCTGTTGTCCTATCCCATTCACTGTAACAGTGGCCAGATGTGTGAATACATAAAAGAAACCACAGTGAACATGATGACTTGTGCTCTTAACTATGCCCTTGTAGACCTTTATCTGTGGTGCAGATGGATATAGGCCTGACTATGACCCAGGCAACCAGAGTTCGAGTTGCCTGTCAGGCACTTTAAGACAAAGGCAAAGAAGGATGGAGGTGCTTATCATGAGAGAAGGTTTAGTGAGAGATGAGCAGATCTCATGGGTCCTGACAGGAGATTGTTTGGACCTGCAGAAAAGTCTACTCGGCTAGAGATGAACAGCCAGGATTGGAAATTTTGCACAGGGCCCAAGGCAGCTACTTTCTCTTGGTCACATCTCATTGCCATTCGTAGGTCTCCACACAAAGGGAAGGGTTAGGGCCATAATGAGACTACAAACACTCCTTCCTTTTCCAGCAGCAGAAGTAGAGGCCCTTTGGCTCCAATAGCTGCCAGCTCAGAGGGAAGAGGTGTAAAGAATGCCAGGTATCTTTGTATGGGTACTTAAGGCATACATCTGGCACAGAGAAGGGTAGAGCTCATGGAACAGTCACCCTGCCACAGAACCCAGTCAACTACTGATCTACTAAACCCCATAACAAAAAACTGTAGCCTCATGGCAAGCACACTAAGGTGGTACAAGCAAAAAGTACCATACAATCTCAACCTTCCTTCTGCCATCCTGATGTGCATGGATACATAATGCTGTTATGACAAAACATAGGCGCTGTACTGTGTGGTTAACCTACAGCACATTTGTGTACACCCGCTGTACAGAATTCTGCTTTAAGGTTTACCCCGGAGCATCATCCATAAAAGTGCATGGTGGGGTTGGTGTATACTGTAGCCAGTCATACTGCTCCAAGGTATGATCCCAGTACATCTGCTTGACTACAAAGGGACCACTAGCTTTGTTAGCAGGTTGACCCCCACATACCTCTCTCATGGCCAGCTCTCAGCTTTATGGAAAGTGGGTTTTGCACTAACGTGATGTAGCATATGTTGGTGACATGCTTATGGTACTACTATAACATACATTTCTGCCCCATCTACACCACTGATGTTATAAATCAGTGTCTGAAGACCTGGTTCAATAAAGGCTGGGCAGCAATTCTTCTCCCCAAAATGGTTTTTAGTTCCTGTAGCAGGATGTGAGTTTTCAGCAAGTCTGAAACTGTCCAGTCTGCTTTGTCCACCTCTTCCTCAAAACATGCAAACACCTGTAAAAACAGCAGACATGGCAGGCTACAAACTGTTGAGACTTGCAGGATGACAGCTACCGACAAAGGGATAAGCTGGGTATACTATACTATAGTTGAAGAGGCAACCATGGGGCATGTCATACTACACCAGAAGAATTAGATATGGGAAAACAAAGATGGTGTACATGATGCACACCAACACGTATGCAAACCCTACATGGTCCAGCCTCCCACAAGTAAGTTAATGGAAAAGCAGTTGTCCTTGGTGCCCAAAATGATGAACACCTGAGGAAACACAGATGACTCAGTTATACAGTACTACAGCAGCAGAGATACACATGTACTGGCATAACAATGCTGTAAAGGCAACACCACAGACCACCATGTGCTGTACAGAATGTGTACTTTCTCCCAAAGAAAGGACAGGTTGTCCTAATACTGTGAGCTACCTTGACAGTACAACTTGGATGCACAAAGCACATGCATGTACACATACTCATATTGCTAGTCTTATATAAATTGAATATAAGGGTACATATCTGTAGGAAGGCAAATAAAGCTTACCACATATTTGCAGTGCACTATGCAACTCCTCATAGTTGTCTATAAATCTTAAAAGTGCAGCTCTTACTCCAAACACTGCTGCCTAGAAAACCAAAACACCTTTCAACATGTGCATGAGTTAGTGAACAAAATGGAGGAGTACTGTCTATGTAACTTTAAATTTACGTGTCTGACATTTACACAAATGAGGCAAAACACGTCTTTGAATTGCTTTCTCCCTCTGTCACACATCTCCAAATGGATCAAACCTTGGTGCTTAGGCTTGCCTCTTGCCATTCATGGCTGCATGTTCATGACGGAGTACATGGGTTGTGCTTCTGTGCAGCTGGAAACTGTGCTACCTGCTGTTTGGAGAGTCACAGCAATCATTTTATTCCTTAGAAATACACCACCATTTTTAAAGATAGTCACATGACAATGACTTCCTTTGCAGGTGCCCAGAAGACAGTGCCTTCACAGTGTATAAACAGCAGGATCATGAGCTATGTTTTTCAAAGCTAGTTCAGAGAATGGCTCCTTGGCCCCTACATTGGCCCAACCCATACAGTTGATTGCTGATATGAGCTCACTGAGGTACTGACCTCAAGAACAGGTGTCACTAGGGCACGGCAACAGAGCAGACATTGGTATAATGATCTGTGATGCCGACACTCTTATTATCTCTGCGAATGGGAGGTGGAGGTCAGATAAAGCCAAGAATGGTATTACAAGTGGCCTGCACTGTATTTTTCTGCTGCATGTTTGAGAAACTGCTCCTGGTACTGGCAGGTCTCTGTCAACACAGCAAATGTATGTGGGCTAGTATGTGGTTCTTTTATATCAGGTGGAGTTGGTGGCACCACAAAGTAACATGCCAACTACACATACTGTGAGTGTGAGGTATTGCAAGAATCTGTTATGTGGTGGGGTAATGCTACACCAACTCAGGGTGCCCACACACTATCGGCTGTATTCCTGTTTGTACCATGGTCATATTTCTGAGCAGATAATGTTTATGCACACAAAGCACATGCACCTGCCTGCTACCTGGGACATACATAAGGGACTGTAGGTTGCAAATGTTGTTCTGGTGTCTCATTTTTCACCTGTCATAGTTACCGGATTTGATCCTCTCTCTTTCATCATGACCAGAAAAAGACAAACCACAACGTCATCTGCAGGAAGGAAGGGAAATGAACAGCCTGGCAGGGTAAGTGCTATTTATAAATGTTAACTTTAGTGCATTCATTCCACCAGCAGGACAGCTTCACTCATGGCAGACTTTTCTACTGTGACCCCCAGCAGGTCTGGATGACAGACATGATTAAGTGGGCAGCTTAACCCTAGCCTGACCCTATCCTGTCCCTGCTGAAGTTATAGCTGGGCAGGGTGATGAGGCTGAGAGTACCTCACTGGAAGGAGGACTCTGTCTCCTCACTGGCCCAAGGTGACACAGCCATAGTTTGAGCAGGTGGTGGAGGCAGCAGTAGACAAACCAGTGGGTAGATACACGGACCGAATAGGGATCTTCTTGGACAAAAGTGAAGATTCACTCATATGGCTGGCCTCAACCATCTGGCTACCAGAGAAGGGTGTGACCTATACAATCGACTGCCTGCTCTATCAGCTAGTGAATGATTATGGTAATGTCCCCCCTGGGCTGCGATGGATGATGTCATGCTGCTCATACCCCATCCTGTACCATCATGATGCACCCCTTCCTCCTGCATCTCTCCCATACTCAAAGTATTGTCAAAGCCTTCCCATCCCCATTTATCAACCCTCTGTGTATGTATCCCACATTTCTGCATGCACATCTACACGTGTGTGTGTGTGTGTGTTGCTGTTGCACATTACTCCACCTCCTTTTCCTTTTACCATTCCACCTCTTCAATTTTCTTTATACAGAAAAAGTGACCCCCCCCCACCAAAAAAAAAAAACAATAAATAAATAAATAAAAATACCCTGACTTACTTCAAGCCTGCATATTTCCTCCTACATGTTACCCATTTTTAGGGCCCTCTGCTTGCCACTATCCTATTTTTTCTACTTTCCTATACACTTACTTCCACCCCTTCTGTCACCTTTTATGCACCTGGCATAGATGGCCATGTATGTGGACAACACAAAACTGCAGTTGCAAATGCTGTTCTTCAGTACACCATTATGAGCCATGTTGTACCATTAGTGTGCAGAACAGCCTCTATGTTTACTGCTTTATTCCAAGATGTAGCAGTCTGTGAACTACTGTATTCAGTTCTCATGACGTCCAAGTAAGATGGCATGTGGCCACTCTATGGACTGTGCTTTGCACTTTGGTGCATGTTTCATTGCACATCTCCCTTTGTGCATCTGTTATAGTACTAAAGCTCTATGTAGTACACAAAGCTCTATGTAGATCAGAGTAAAGCAATCTGCTCAAAAGTGCTGTACACAAAGCTCTGTAAGCTTTGCAAAGGAGTGAAGCTCGTATCTATGAATTGGAGGCAATGTATTCAGAGTCTGCTCTGGTAGGGTAAAAACAAACATGCAAAGTACATCAAAAAATGAGGAGCGAGACTACCATCTCCCAACATAATGCAATCACACCACTGTCTACATCAGTCTAATAACTGGATGCGAAATGGCCCAAGACACTTGGCAAACTACAAACGAGACAGCACAGTCAACCCATATCACCCCTTTACTGAAATAAAACTCGACAACAGAATGAGATGGTAAACATCTCCTACAAATAAATACCAGCAACTGCCTCAAAATAATTTCTTCTACTCTGATCTGAAGTACCAGCAAAGGTGTTTTGCATGAAGAAAAAGTTAAATCAACTGGGTGTGTAGAATAAATGTTAGAACAAATGAGTAGACATACATACATACATAAATAAAGAGTTCCACAAAGGAACCTGTGCTGTTTCCACTGAAAGAGTGATTTTTGTCAAGAGGGCTACACACTGATCAATATATTGATTAGAGCTCTCCCAATATGCAGCTGTGAAACAAAGTCACCAAGTTTATTTATTTACTGACATTTGTTTACCATGAAAGTATGTCTGGGTCAAGAGAGACCATTTTCAATGGAGGTCCAGGGAGAAAAGCTCCAAATAATTTCTTAAGTAAAACATTTGAACAGCATATATTTCAACTATTTACAATGCTATAAACAGAAAAAATGCATAGCACATTTTATATTTACAGTAATATTACAAGTCATACTATGTTTTATATGGTACACAGAGTGGGAAAAAGTATAGGACAGATTAGTATAGACAGGGAAGCGTACTGGTGATAAGGAAAGATTCCTACAATAACAAATGCAGCATAGTTTCTTTTGGTACAACAAACTATCCCTTCCCCTTATCACATTGTTAAATGCCCTCTTAAAATAAGACTCCATTATCAGAAAGCTGGATACCCCCATCTACAATGATCTCTCTTTCAAACACCATGTCTCAGCTGAGGTCAGAAAGCCTTTCTACACCACATAGCTTATAGTGCATCTATCACAATATCCCAATCTAGGGTCAGAGACGTTTTTATTCTCCTCCAGCTCTCCCTCATCAAACCCATTTTGCAATATAATGCCCCCCAAAAAAAAATACAATGCTTTAACATGTTATATGGCCAGAAAGGCCTCAGAGATTTCTACCAAGAAAAATATCTTGTTTTAAGCTATTCAAGCTACCATGAGAAACAAAATCTCTATCTCTTTACTTACAGGCACCCAAGAGGCAATCTTTGTCTAACATTTTATTCTGTGAAAGACTCCTTACTTTGAAGCTTACTTCACCATCTTAACTCAAACAACTCCCTAAAACCTGCTCCAAGAACATACAACCTCCAGTGTAAGATCAACAATAACTGCTAATGCAACAGATTTCCCACCCAGTCCGTACTGTAAATAAAGCACAGTACCTCCACACAAACCTTTACAGCAAACTAACATTTGAATAGGTAACTGTAAATTCTTACCTGGCATTTATACTAATGCTCTTCCATCCAGAGCAAACTACTCTATCCACATCTCTACAAGGAAGATGCAGCCTAATGGCTCTCCAGGCCTACATCTAGTATAAATCGAGGAACCCATAAAAAGAAAATGACCCGCTCACCAGTTGAGAAAGTAAAACTTAGGTCCATTTTCACGAGCTTCAATGAGGAAAGCAGATGTACTAATTAGTTAAACTATATTGCATGATGGTCTATCTGCACTCAGGTGTGGGATTCTATAACTGAAGGGGAAAACTGGTATACAAATCTTTGATTCCTACTGGAAAAAACAAAGTGAGCAACTTGAATACAAATTTCAAACAAAGAATGAAACTGCATAAAAGTATCTGCTTTCCTTTTCTAAAAAAGGAACAGAAGTCAAACACGGTTTTGCCTTTTTTTTTTTTTAAGATTAGTGTACAGCATTCATCCATATAAAATAATGTACAAGTCACGCTAAATCTAATGAAATACCATGAAACTATAATAAAGGTGACAGGTTTTATAAATGCCAACAGCTAAATCAAGCTTGCTTTTCAAAAGTCTAAGAAACAACCAAACGTAAAAAAAGACACTGTATATTTTTCTAATGAAAACTAAGCCCCATATTTTAGATAATACTTCTGTTTGTGGCGGACTTTGAAGACGGCTTAGTTTCAGCTCTCTAATGTGAAAAAACCTGAGAAATAAAAGCTAGCAATTCAGTCAACTTTAATAAAAATCAGTTACTGGTTAGTAAGTACACTGCCTGGGTACCAGCAAAGAAGACATTTAGAAAAACTGAAATAAAATCAACTAGAAAAGGTGAAAAGAAACAGTGACTGGGAAGAATCCTGCAGTTCAGCAAAAAGCAGTTCAAGCTTCACCTATTGTACAAGGGGGTGGCTTCCAATAACTTAATGGAAAAATAAATCAAATGTACTTAGAGATAATTAAAATAAATGAAACACTGAAGGAGTGTATCAGCTCAAACAACAAAAGTCTGGAAAAAATAGAAGCTTTTAACCAGCTACTAAGATGAACTGACAAAATGGGAAAAAAAATCAGAAAATGAAATAAAAAGGCTGGCATGTATGAGATTTCTCAAGAACTACTATTTCAAAAAATGGCAGAGTTGGAAGACAGAGCAATCAGAAAATTTGAGATTTTCTGCTGTACCAGAAAAACTGAAAGGAACAGATTATTAATTTCAAAAAAGCACAAAATTACAGCAGGCTTCGCTAACTGAAAGAGCACACTGAGTGTATGCTCCAAACCAGGCCATGAAAAATATGCCAAAACCTGTTTATTTCACTTTGATAACCAGGGAAGTCCAACTGGGCCACAAGGAGCCCGTTTTCAGTGGAAGCCCAGGGAGAAAAGCTCCAGAAACAATAACAATATGAATAAAGATACAAAAGAGTTACAGAAGAGAAAAAATGAACAACTGATTTTACAGAGGAATACATCACACAATCATACAATATATTAAGATTCATAGAGTATGCAATACAGTAGATTCACAGGGAGATAGATATTACATATTCAATGCATAGTAAATGAGAAATAGTTTTGAATATATATGTGTTTTTTTTTTTTGGATGACTCTCCCGATTGGGTGTTGTGGAGAGATTGAAGGAAAGTACAGTTTTGTACCTACCATAAATGTAGATGTTCGAGGGCTATTACAGCTGCAGTAGTTACATATGGGTTTTCAGCCGGCAGGCGGTCCCTCGGTCGGCCGAATTCCAAAGTCTTGGTCCGGCGTCGGTTGTTGTCGCGTACTCTTCTGACGTCAGGAAGGCCAGAGTATAAAAGACACAGCCGACGCCATCTTCTTCAGTCTTTCTTGCCCCAGATGTCAGGTGCCCCCAAAAGGAAGGCAATACATAAATTAGTGTAATACACAAAAGTAAGCAAATAAAACATAGTAGGATAACCCAGTCAGCAGGTATGAATAGGTATTCAAACCCCAAGGTCTTATCAAGAGGGAAGGAGGGTGGGAAACCTGTACTGCAGCTGTAATAGCCCTCGAACATCTACATTTATGGTAGGTACAAAACTGTACTATGTTCATCGTGCATTACAGCTGCAGTAGTTACATATGGGTAGAATCCCAAAGCTATGTGTAGGGTGGTAGGTACTATACGGAACTGGGTTGAGCTAGAATGCCCTGCAAAACTGCAGTGGCAAAGCCTGCTCTAGTTCTGGAGTATAAAGGCAGATGGTAATGCTTTGTGAAAGTATGTACAGAACTCCAAGTGGCTGCCTCCAGGATCTCCTTAGTAGGCACTCCTCTAAGGAAGGCTGTAGAGGTGGCTGTGGCCCTAGTGGAGTGGGATCTGATACCAGTAGGTAATGAGCTTTCCATGATGAGAATAACAAAAGTATGCAGTGACCAATCCACTTGGAAATGGTCTGTTTAGTTACAGGTTTCCCTTGACCCCCACCGCATAGGAAACTAGGAGTTGATCTGATTTTCTGAATGACTTGGTTCTGTCCAAGTAGTAACGTAGCTGCCTATGGATATCTAAAGAATGAAGCAGCCTTTCCCTTTGTTTTGAGGATTAGAGTAGAAGGTAGGAAGGTGGATGGCCTGGTTTAGGGCTACCCTAGATACTACTTTAGGCATAAAGGAGGGGTTAGTCAGGGAAACCCTGTCCTGATGGAATATTAGGAATGGCTGCACCGCCATGAGGGCCTGTAACTCAGAAACTCTACGAGCTGAAATGATGGCCAGTAGAAAAGCTGTTTTCCAAGACAAATATTGTAATTCTGCTGAAGCAGCTGGTTCAAAAGGAGGCAATGTCAGTTTTCCAGTACATAGTTAAGGTCCCAAGCTGGTACTGGTTGTTTCCTTGGAGGTCTTATGTTCTTAGCCCCTCTGAGGAACTGTCGTAGAGGGTGTGAGAATAAAGGAGGATCCATGTTGTATTCTGCAGATATTGCTGAGGCATGTATCTTGATTGAGGAAAAGGAAAGTCCCTTGTTCAAAAGTTCAGTTAGGTACTGTAACATCTGAGGCAGGTTTAATTTCCTAGGATCCTGTCCTCTTTCTTCATTCCAACAGCAAAACCGCTTCCATTTTGCTGAGTAAGCTTTTCTTGTAGATGGTCTTCTAGCCTCCAAAATGACATCCTGCACTTCTTTGGAGAGTAGTGCCTGATGTGAAGTTAAGGGATTTTCCATGCAGCTAGACTGAGAGTTTTCAGCTGACTGTGAAGAGTTTTGAAATTGTTCTGCGTCAGCAGTAGAGGTGTTAGAGGCAGGGGCCACGGAGGAGTGTGAGTTAGGTTCCTCAATAGTGGATACCAATGTTGTCTCGGCCAATCTGGAGCAATCAGTATCATCCTTGGCTTGTCTGTTCTTGTTTTCAGAAGCACCTTGGGCAGCAGAGGTAGTGGTGGGAATGCATAAACTGACCAAGTTGTCCATGTGAATGAAAGGGCGTCCACTTTCCAAGCCTTTGGGTGGAAGGTCCTTGAGCAAAACTTTTTTAATTGATGATTTTTGTGGGAGGCAAAAAGGTCTATGTCTGGCCTTCCCATGCTTGAACAATCTCTGTGAATACGTCTGGATGTAGCCTCCATTCGTGAGGGTCTGTCATGTGCCTGCTCAGAGTGTCTGCCAGTGTGTTTTCCATTCCTGGTAGGTACTGAGCCTGGAGTTCTATTTGTCTTTCCAGAGCTAGATTCCAAAGAGTCATCGTTAATCTGCACAAGGGGTATGAATGAGTCCCTCCTTGTTTGTTTATGTACCACATTACTGTGGTGTTGTCTGTTCTTATGAGCAGCTGTCCTGGATGCAGGAAATCTCTGAAAGCTGAAAATGCCTTTATTACTGCCAGCATTTCTTTTTGGTTGATGTGAAGGTGCTTTTCTGTTTTGTGCCATCTGCCCTGAATGCACCTGTCCTTCATGTGCGCCCCCCAGGCGTAATCTGAGGCGTCTGTCGTTATGACTTGTGCAGCTTGAGGCTTGCAGAATGGGAGGCCTGTGTTTACTTTGCATGCTTGAGCCCACCATATGAATTCCTTTTGTAGGCAAGGAATTATTGGAATCTCCACTTCTAAACTGTGACTGTGTTGAGACCATAGATTTTTAGGTACCATTGAAGTTTCCTCATGTGCAACTTTGCACATGGGATTAGAAGAATGCAAGATGCCATGAATCCCAGAGCCTGCAGGATTTTCCTTGCAGTAAGCCTGGTACTTTTGCAAGCATTTTGAAGTAGTGAGATAGTTGCCCTTGTTTGTCTGTTGTTAGGTAAGCCATCTGAGTGTTTGTGTCCAAGTTGGCACCCAGGAAGGTAATTTTCTGAGAGGGAGTTAGTTTTGATTTCTCCTTGTTGATGGTGTATCCCAGAGAAAGCAGTAAACGTGTCACATATGCTAGATGTTTGAGAAGTACGAGTTTGCTGTCCGCTTGGATCAGGCAGTCGTCCAGATAAGGGTAAATTTGTATCCCTTGAAGTCTGCAGTATGCAATCACTGATGCCAGGCACTTGGTGAATACTCTGGGCGCAGTAGATAAGCCAAAGGGCAATGCAGAGAATTGATAGTGTTTTGAACCTGCAAGAAATCTGAGGTATCTTCTGCAACTTTGTCTGATTGGGACATGCAGGTATGCCTCCTTGAGGTCCAATGTTACCAGCCAAAACCCCTTGCCCAGCATGGGAAGGAGTTGCTGTAGTGTGAGCATCTTGAATTTTGGCACTAGAAGAAATGTGTTGAGAATGGATAAGTCCAGAATGGGTCTCCAGTCGCTTCCTTTTCTTGGCACCAGAAAAAGCCTTGAATAAAACCTTGTGCTTGTTGGTGCGTAGGTACCTTTTGTATAGCCCCATGTTTAGGAGCTTTGCAATTTGTAGTTGTGCCTCTACCCTTTGATTTTGTGGTAGGTTTGGCATGCCTCTCATTTTTGGAAGAGTGTGGAAATGAAATTTGTAGCCTCTGTTTATTATGTCCAGAATCCATTTGTCTGTTGTGACTATATGCCAATTGTTTGCAAATAGTGCCAGTTTCCCTCCCAAAGGTGCTGCCAGTTGAATTCTGCTTGGCAAGGAAATGAGGGAGTCATTGAGTTTGCTTTCTGTACTGCTGTGCACTGTCGTCACCACTTCTTGGCGTAGGTGATTGCCATTGTCTGCCTCTGTAGGATCCTTGGGTTTGTCCTCTGCCCCTTCCGCGTCTGTATCTGCCCCTTTGGGCTTTGTCAGTCGTTGGAAAGGACCAGTTTTTTGATGGCCAATTCCTGCTGAACCTTGGTGGCTGAACCTGTAAGAAAGCTTTGACAGTTTGCATAGATTTTGCCTTTTCTTCCATTTTACGTAAAATATCCTCAGCATTACCACCAAAAAGAACATCCTTATGTAATGGTGCATCTAGGATTTTTGCTTTCACTTGATCTGGAAGATTTTGTTCCCTTAGCCATGCATGTCTGCGAATGACTGCTCCAGTGGCGGCTGATCTGCTGGAGGCCTCTAGTGCATCATAACCACATTGTAAGGTGTGCTTGCCCACTTGCTCAGCACTATGCATCATATCCTGCAACTCTTTTAAATCTGGTTGTTCAGGTTGTGACATTTTTGTTTTTAATTGTGATAACAGAAATTGCTGATATCTAATCATATGAAACTGGCAGTTTAAGGCCCTCATGGCCAGGGTGGCCGAGGTGTAAACTTTCTTTCCCCACCTTTCTAGAGATCTAGATTCCCTTTCCGAAGGCAGTGGGTTCTTGGCCGTGGAAGCCTTAATTCCTTTAGGGCCTTGAGAAATAGTTTCAGGATCTGCATTATGGCCTTTATAGAGGAACTGATGAGAATTAGGAACTCTGTAATACCTATCCGGCTTAACAGGTGCAGGAGGCAGAGAATCAGGATTTAAACAGGCCTCCGAGTATACATCATCTAAAACCTCCAAAACAGGAGGAATAGCCAGAGGCCTATGCTGAGGTAACCATAGGAATTCCCTGAGCCTTTTCTTGGAGTCGGAAAAATCTTGGCCTTCCCAATGGAAGTGCTCTCTCAAGGAGTGTAAAGTTTCCCCAAAGGAAAAATCCTCAGGAGGGGATACAGAAGGGATGGACTGCTCTGCATCCGAATCCTCAAAGGGAGAATAAGACTGTTCTTCAGCATCAGAATGTTCTGATAAAAAGGAATCTTGGTCAGAAGGAGGAGAATCCTCCTCTACTCTGGGTCTCTTGTCAGGAGGGGCCTGTGAGCCTCTAATAAGAGTGATCAGGTCTTCAGCCATTTTAAGCATGTGCTTTAGGCGTGGGCCCAGGTCTTGGGCCTTGTGAGGCAGGCCTAGAAAGTTGCTTGGCTGATTTTGCTTTTGTAAAGGCCTTGATGGAAAAGGAAGATGAAGGCCGAAATACACCATGAGTGGATGTAGATCTATCCACATTGGTGGGTTCGACATGAGCAGGTGCCGGTAGTAGTTTGGGAAAGGGCGAAGAACCAGCGGTCTCAGGCACAGAAGACCCCGAGGGAGTGTCGTCGGTAGTCAGGGACTGCAAAGGCGTCTCACTGAGAACCGGCCCACGTGGAGCTTGTTTCGGCGTGGTGTCGGTGGAGACCGCAGTTCTCGACTGATGGTCCTTTTCTTTGCGTTTTCTGGACATAGCGGTAGTCGGAGTATCCGACGACATTTTATAGTTAAACGCTTTTCCAAAATAATGTTGGGCGTACTCCGCCCGACGCTTGATAGTGCGTTTATTGAAAGTAGCACAAAAGCGGCAGCCCGAGACGTCGTGGTCTGGGCCCAAACAAGGTATGCAAAGGGAATGGAAATCCTTATGCGGTATTTGCTTCCCACAAGAAATACAATTATTAACTTTTTCTGACATCGGTCTGAGGCAAGAAAAGGTTCCCCAACGGGGTACTTAGCTTTAATGAAGACTTCGGTTCCGAAATTTTTTCGTAATTCAGGAGCTGGCCGACCGGCACTTGCGAACTGCTTCTGCTTCGGGCACCGCGCGGCAAAAAAGACTGAAGAAGATGGCGTCGGCTGTGTCTTTTATACTCTGGCCTTCCTGACGTCAGAAGAGTACGCGACAACAACCGACGCCGGACCAAGACTTTGGAATTCGGCCGACCGAGGGACCGCCTGCCGGCTGAAAACCCATATGTAACTACTGCAGCTGTAATGCACGATGAACATCAGGGTTAAGCAGAAGGTGGAAATGTAGATGGTTGGAGGGGGAGTGGGTTGGGCAGATTCACTAAGATGAGAGATAAGAGAATGAAAGAGATTTAAATTTGGTGTGATTGGGGGTGTTGCAAAGGGTGGGAGGGAGAGACTTCCATAGTTTAGAGATAGAGCAAGAAAGTAGGAGGTGACCAGAGGGACAAGAAGGTTTGCAGGAGGTTTTGTTTTATCTGCAAGGCCATGGAGCGTATTATCATGGAACTTATAAACAAAGACATTGGCAACCTTCAAACACTGGACCCCACCCAATTTGGATTCGTGAAGGGCCGATCTTGTCTCCTGAACTTGAATGACTTCTTCGAATCAGTCTCCAGAGCCATGGACAAGGGTAAGGTGGTCCACACAGCCTATCTAGACCTTGCCAAGGCCTTTGACACCATCCCCCACTTTGGAATCATAGATAAACTTACTAAGCTGGGCATTAATCCCTATGTCACCCAATGGGTTGCTAACCGGCTTACTGATAGAACCCACACTGTAAAAGTAGCCGACTCCAAATCCAGCTCCAGACAAGTGACAAGTGGAGTACCTCAGGGTTCAGTCCTGGGACCACTCTTGTTTGGCATCTACTTCTCTGAAGTACAGGCCAACACTAAGGGACTCTGGATAACAAAGTTTGCAGATGACTGCAAACTGGGAGCCATTATTGAGTCCCCAAAATGATGTGGATACTCTACAAAAGGGCCTTACAGAAACAGATGCTTGGTGCCAGAGCCATGGGCTCAAGCTCAATGCCAAGAAATGTATAGTTATCCCCTTTGGGAAAAAACATGCATCTGTGAATTACCATATAGGTGGCAGTACACTAAACACCAAAAGTTTGATAAGAGACTTAGGCACACAGGTGGACAGTGGTCTCACCTTCGATAACCACATCGCCACAACAGTCAGGAAATCCTTCTATGTGGCACACCTCATCACTAAGGGCTTTTCATCCAGAAAAAAGGAGGTCATTGTCCCACTGTACTCATCCCTCATTAGACCCATTATAGAATACAATGCCCCATTTGGTATGTACCTCTCAAGACATCTGCAACAACTGGAAAGGCCACAGAAATACCTCACTAAAAGAATCACAGGCCTAAAGCAGATGCCCTACACTGACTGCCTTAAAAAACTCCAGCTATACTCTGTCGCATATCGTCTACTCAGAGGTGATCTTTGCTTAACATACAAGGCCATGTCAAACCCAGAGCTGTTGGACATGCTACACTTAAAGAAATCCCAATCCCTCAGAGCCACATGCTCCAGGGATCTAAACCTTGTCATCACAATAAATAAAACATGCTGGAGGGATAGGTTCCTGACCCAGAGACTCCCCGGACTCTGGAATAGATTGCCCATACATGTCAAGCAGAGTGCCTCTTTGGTCCTCTTCAAAAGGAACCTTGACGATTGGATGGGAGAAAGGAAATTCACCCCGGGAATCATGTCAGTCGCCCTGCTAGACAGGGGTCCAGAGAAGTAAATATTATGGGAAGAAATAGCCAGGGAATTGTTATGGCTAGGCTTGTATAGGACCTAGGGCTGATAGCCTAGTACCAACCTATGAACCTACGATCTGAGTGAGCGGCTGGGGATGTACGGACTTAAGGTAGATGAGAGAGAGGGGCAGCTAGTAGGTTTGTGTATGTGGGCGTTCGTGAGTTTAAGTAGGGTTAGGTAATTGGGAAGTTAGAGCCATTGTAGAGAATGGTGAGAGTGGCAGTGGTGAGAGGAGGTTTTTTTGAGTTGGTTGCAAATTTGCTTATTTTATTATAGCATGATTCGAGTTTGGATTGTAGGCCTATTTGGAGATTGTTTAACAAGGGGCACCATACATGAGAAAGGGAAGAAGGTAGGAGGAAAATAGGGTTTTTCTAGCGGCGGGAGAGAGGTAGCGTTTGTGCCTGTAAAGGAGTCTTAATTTTTGGTGGGTTTTATTAATATATGCTAGACTATGGGTGCCATATTTTAGATGGTCATCAATGATGCCGCCAAGAAGCTTGGTATTAGATACTATTTCAATTGAGATGTTATCGCTACTAAGATGGACTTTTTTGTCTGTTGGGGAGTTTCTGGAGGGGGAGTTTAGTTTTATTTACATTAAGGGCAAGGTGGTTATCTTTCATCCAGCATTCTGTTTTGGTGAAGGCTAACCAAGTCTTTAGAAGCAGGTCAGAGAAGCTGTAAGCAGAGAAGATGATTGTTGAGTCATCTGCATATTGGATAATAGATGAATCTGGGATGACTTCATGGAAATTGTTAATAAATATACTGAAGAGCATAGTTCCTAGAACAGAACCTTGAGGGATCCCGGTGGGGGTGTTTTGAAAGGGGGAGGATAAGGATTTCCATCGAACAGCCTGTTGACATTCAGAGAGATAGCTTGAGAACCAAGTTAAGGTGGAGGAGGAGAGGTTAAGGGATGACAGTTGAGTTAATAGTAAAGGGTGAGAGACCGTATCGAAAGCTTTGGATAAGTCAAGAAACGAGGAAGAAACAAGTTTGCCAAAGTCGCGAGCTTTATTTATAGTTTCGAGAAAGGATAGGAGGGCAGTTATGGTACTGTGGCCAGGTCGGAAACTGTATTGAGTGGGGGTTAGAAGGTTGTTTAGAGTGAGATATGACACAAACTTAGAATGGATACATTTCTCGAGGATTTTTGAAAGAGGAGAAAGGATAGCTATAGGTCTGAAGATGGAGGTATCAGTGTTTTTCCTCCATTGTGTAGGGGGATAATGTAAGCATGGCGCCAGATAGATGGGACATATGCTTCTTGTATGGATCCGTTGATTATGATAGAAATGGGAAGGGCTATGCTGTCTGCAGATAGTTTTAGGAAAGTTGCTGGAAGATTGTCCGGTGCATTCCAGCTGGGTTTGAGTTGGAGTACAAGTTTATTTATAGTATGTGCGGGGATGGGTTGTAGGTTGAAAGGGGGGGAAGTAAGTGGGTGGAGGAGTTGTTGGGTGGGGAGGGGGAAAGAGTAGGACAGCTTGGCTATGCAGTCTATGAAGAATGATTTAAATTGAGTGGCGGTGTCCAGTTCTGTAAGGTTTGGGTAGGGGCTATCTTTGTTACCTGGGTGGAAGAGGGATGAGATTGTGGACCAGAATTGGGGGTTAGTTGAGTTGATGGTTTGAAGTCTGAGGTAGTATGATTTATAGTCTCTGGTTAGAAGTTTTTCTGAGAGAGTTGTGAAGGTGCTTGAATTCGAGTAGGTGGTTGGGGTGTTTAGTTTTTTTTATATAGTTTCCAGGTTTTGTCTATTTGTAGCATAGTTAGTTTGGTTTCCTTGGACAGCCAGGGGGAGAGTTTAGCTCGGATAAGTTTGGCTGTAATAGGTGTATGGTTGTTGAGGATCTTTGTGAAAGTTTCATTGAAGTAGGTAGTGGCACTGTCTAACGGCAGGGTTCTTAGGGGGAGGAACCAGTCTAAGTCTTAGGATGTCAGAGAATATTTGGGGGTTGAAATGGGAGAGACTGCAAGCATGTGTGTATGTAAAGGTGCTGCTGCTGGGTAGGGCAGGGGTGACAGTCGGCAAAGGCTGGAAGATGATAGCTGAGAGGTTCTGGAAGGATTCCTGAGTCTGAGATAAGGTGGGGATGGGCTGCAAGGATCCAGTCGATGATGGTGCCAGAGGCACCATCTTTGTTCTGTCTGGTAGGGGAGTTTATAAGTTGGCTAAAAGTGAAGAGGTTGATTGACTGAGATGGAGTAATTGAATTTATTGCGGCTCATTTTATGTTACTGTCACCTAGGATGCAGGTTTCATTTTTATGTTAGAAGAAAACCAGAAGAGGATATATTCTAGTACTGGGATGTTGTTACCAGGGGGAATATAAAGGGCAGCTAAGCATATGGATTTGTATTTGTTTAGTTTTAGTAGAGCAGTAGTAATTTCGGTGTTACTAAAGGTAGGGGATGGGATTGGTGTAAGGGGTTACAGTATAGGTGGAGGAGAAGAGAATAGCTACACCTCTGCCTTTTTTGTTAGGTCTATCATTGCGCATGATTTGATAGCCAGGTGGCAGAATTTTGTTGTCTTTTATGGTGGATTTTAGCCAGGTTTCAGAGATGGCAGGATGGTTATGGTGAAGCCAGGCATGGAGGTTGAGGATTTTGTTTCCAAGGCTTTGAGCACTGAAGGTGGCAACATGTATAGATTTAGGGTTGCTAGTGTGAGTGTTTGGGGATTTGGGGGTAGATACTGGGGGTGTGGGTCCTAGGTTAGGGTGAATATCACCGGACTGCGATAAGGTGAGGTTATGGAGTATGTGTGTAAGGTGAGTTAATGTGATTGAGGCGATTACGTGTACGAGTGGGGAAGAGTTGGTGTTGTGTGGGTTTGGAGGTGTGTGGTGAGTGGGAGGATAGACAGTCTTGTTTGAAAAGTAGGGTTGGGCTGAGTGGGTAGAGTTTGGGTGTTATGTTAGTGAAGGGTGATGTCCAGGCAGGTTGTATGTAAGTGTGGAGTGTGCAGGGGATGTAATGAGTTTCAGGTATGCGAGTGAGGTAAGAGAGAATAGTGAGGTAAGAATGGTTGTTAGCAGTAGGGGAGTGTTGTGTAGATGTTGGGTGGATGGAATTTGTGTGTGGTGGCAGTGGTCAACTGGGAGAGGTGGATAGTGAAAAAGGGGTGGGGCTGCTATTGAGATAAATGTGCAGGTAGTGTTACACCCCAAGCAGAGGTGAGCGAGAAACAATCAATTAGTAAAGATGCAATCTTACCAGCAGAAAGAGTTGATCCTGACAAAACTGTGGTAGAAGGGAAAAGTATTAAAAACTGGAGAGAGCAGAGTGTTGGTTGAAAATGGTTATTTACTGTAAACCAGGCAGAAGTGATGCAAATATATCCCAGCAATCAGGGCATGTTAAGTAGGATGTGTGAGATTCAAGCTGCTGTATCCAGCTGCATTCAAAATATTTTTCCTGGAGAATCAGACATTTTTTATCCAGAACAGACTAAGGAGGAAATACAAAAGTTTATCCAACAAAAACTGAATCATTAAACAGAAAGGGACTCTGCTTCTCATTTTTCTGACAACAAAGCTCATAGAGACACGTTGACAGTGAATCTTTTTCCAAAGTTCCAAAGGAAAATGAATGAGAAACAGAAAAAAAAAACTCAGGAGCGGACTAGAAGAATCAGGAGTACCTCAGTCTTAAGAGTCTGGTGTTGGGAGCATACCTCTCAACTGTACAGATTTTCGCCTCATATTTTTGGTCTGTTCCTCATAAATTTTGTGGTTTTCTGGCAAATCGCTGAAGACTGAAGTCACTAAATAATGACAGACATTCGAGTTTCAGATCGTATATCCTTCAAATAATACATAATAATGCAAAACCTCTTATTCTAGCAACTTTTTAAGTTTATAGGATCCCCCAGATACTCGCACAAAACTCCTAGGCGTTACAGTCAACAATACCCTAAAATATGATACCACCTGTCAAGCAATCAAATTTGCCAACAAAAATTCTGCCCCTATTTTTTGGGCCTTTGTCCCCCACTCTTTCTGGTTTTGGCCAGATTTATTGCACTAAAGAGGTTGAGAGGTATGGCTGATGGCCACAAATTGCACTAACAAGGAGCATTGACTCCAGTTAATCTGGGATTGGACACATTTCAGAATACAAATCATCAATCACATTTGTGATTATAAAACTTCTCTAAATAGCGTCTCAAGCGAGAAAGGACATTCTGCTGACTTTGCTAAATTTGTGGGTGGACTGCAAAGTATATACCCCACTTTGTGTTATTAATATATAGAAGGACACTAAAAGGAAAAAGGTAACTTAAGCAATGTTTGTTCTTAACAGTATTTGTATAAAACATTTTAGTATATAAACTGCATGTTATAAAATATAAATAATGGAAAAGTTCGCTCATAACCAATTAATGCGCTATCGCACCCAGAATAAACTACTGGCCAACTCTCAGCATGGCTTTAGGCCACACCACAGCAACACCTCAGCCCTCCTATCCTTCTCTAACTCTATCAACATCAACCGAAACAATAACAAACTAACCTCAGTTCTCTTCCTAGATCTCTCTTAGGCCTTTGATATGGTCAATCACCAACTGCTTCTCCATACCCTGAAGGAACTATCACTAAACAATAGCTCAATTAAATGGTATTAATCTTAACTGTCGGATAGACAACAAGCAGTTTTATGGAAGAACACATTATCCACTCGTCTCCCCATTACTCAGTCCCCCAAGGCTCCATACTAGGACCACTACTCTTCTCAGTCTTTATCAATGACCTACCCATCATCACTCCCAAGGCCACCTGCATCATCACTCCCAAGGGCACCATCATCAATGTGGGCGACTCTACTTTAATCTGTACCTCCCTCTCAATTCAATTGAGCTTATGACCTAACCTATATCATCAAAGAAGTAGAAAAATGCATCAAATATGTGGACGACTCTACTTTAATCTGTACCTCCTCCTCAATTGAGCTTATGACCCTAACCCAGAATACTTTCAAAGAAGTAGAAAAATGGTTTGCAAACAATCAACTTCTGTTAAGCCCCAACAAAACTAAGCTGCTAATCTTTTTCCCCACTTGCAAATCCTCCTCACCAATTTTTATTTTAAGTTCCAACAATGGCACAATTATATCCCCCAGATACTCGCACAAAACTCCTAGGCGTTACAGTCAACAATACCCTAAAATATGATACCTGTGTCAATCAAGCCATCAAATCTGTCAACAAAAAATTTGGCTCCCTCTACAGGATTAAACCTTTCCTCACTTCATTTGCAAGAACTACTATCGCTCGATCCCACTTACTATCTACCCTCTTCACTAACTTGAATCAAGCCACCCTTACCAAACATGCAAGCTGTTACAACCATATTGCTAGATTTGCTACAGGTACGACCTCTAGGACCGATCACTGTATCAACCTAACTCAAGTAGGATGGCTTGAATGGTCCAGTCTCCCCCGATAAAACCAACTTATAATAACCCACAAAATTCTATACCAACCCAAAAAAGCACCAGCACTAAATAACATCATTACACCATACAGCAACCTGAGGTCACTACGTTCTGCTGACAAATTGCTGGTGCAAACAACTAAGAGCATAAATGTGGCTGGGGACTCTCTATACGACAACTCAGTAGGCAAAACTTGGAATTTGCTACCTGCCAAATTTACACACCAACCCTCCTTAACCCTGTTCAAAAAAAGCCTCAAACTACACTTCCAATTGAACTGGCAATGTCCCTGCTCAAACCCTGGCTAACTACCACCCACTGATCTTGGAAACTCTGCCTAATCATTTCAGTCACAGACTCAAAAAGTGTATGAACTCTTTAAGGGAATAAGACCTTAACTGCATGTATTAATGTCTGAATTTTAAGCTGCTTTGATTTTGTCAACAATGTTTTATCTAGGTCTGTAACCCTACTGTAAGACTGCAAATTCTTCTTCTTTCTAAATGTCTCTATTGTTCCTACTGCAATTGTACTCTACTAACTTGAAGCTCTTCTCCCAGGGGATCCGTTGAAAATGGACATATATCCAGTTGGACCTTCCCGGTAAACAAATGTAAAATAAATAAAATAAATAAATGTTATATACTAAAGCAGTTTGTGTAGCATGTAGTCAGAAGTACTTTAAACATGGGGTGGGCATGAGCCTTTTCAGTGATTGCTGTACATAACGATATAAAAGAATACAAATAATTTTCTAGTTGTAAAAAATACAGACTTTGCAATGTAAAAAAAAAAGAAAATCTGGACAAAAGGCTGGAAGAGTGGGGGTGAGGTGCACTGAGTTTACACAGTTGAGATGTTTTGACTTATTTTTGCAAATGTGAATGTCTGGATTAATTAACGCCCTTGGCTTAATAAAAAATAAACTATGTTCTGTAAGCAAGTAGGCTTATAAAATGAGGCAAAATTATGAAAGCCATGAGAAGTGCTAAGTTTCTAAAATATGCAGTAATATCTTATTTTTTTTCCTTTAGCAAATGTTTAGTATGAGTCAAAGTCTGCAGCTGAAGGCAATTGTACATTCTGTTCTGTTTTGAGTGAAACAGATAGATTCCTTCAAGCATCTGCAGAGTTGTTGGCTGTTTTTTTCTCACTGCGGACTCTGCTTCCATGGAAATGAGCTGTCAGAGGGTGCAAACAATTAATTTTGAGAGTTCTGAGCATTCTTTATTAAAGGAAATGCAAATTTTAAGGTACGAGAACAAGCAGTTCTGTAAAAAAATAAAATCCGAAATAAATGGAAGCGGATAAGAGATAGCAACTTTCCTAACTGCCTTACTACTTTACTGCATTTAACAGCAGAGAGTATAATTTACTTTTATTTAAAGATAGCCAGTGCACTTTCTTAAGACTAAGAGTTGTTTTCTGAAAGCATACAAGCTGTTTTTACATCTGAAAGGGGACAGAGATAAGAAAAGAACAGACACATCAGTGGTGTAAGTGGGAGTATAGGCTATAACGTGATTTAGCATGGGTAACCTTAAATTGAGCTTAGGTAATGCTGTAGGTGCAGCTATTAGTTTGGGCCAATTGCTCCTATCTGGACAGCTAAACTAAGTTTTTGAAGATGTACATAGTTTTGTACGTTTGTTCTAAGTTAATAGGTTATGGGGTGTTCTGAAATATCTATTAGTTATTTGTTTGAGGGTTTTCATTAAAACAAAATGTCTTCAAAAATATGACATAGGTTCAAACAGAGATGAAAAGAAACTGTATAAAAGATCAGCCTGCTAAATAGTGTTACATGCACACACTAAACGCTGGAAATACACATTCAAAAAAGCTGTCACATTCAATAGGAAGGAACAATAACTTCTTATCATAATAGTTACACTCTCCACAGTATCTTGGAATGTAAATGGCCTTACAGATCTAGAGAAAGTTAAGAGACTTTGATTATATTATGAAATAGAAAGTGCAAGCAATGCCACAGGAGTCATTTGGAAAGAAATGAGCATATGCATTTGATAAAGGATTTCAGTATGGATAATCAGCAAAATATTAGGGACAAAGGAAAGGGAGAGTAATTATACTAATTGCAACATGAACTCAATAGCAACAATGGAGTGGAAAAAGGGAATAATGGTAGATCTGTGATAGTAAGGGGTTACTGGCAAAGGAGGGGGATTATGCTGGCATGTATTTATATTCCATCAAAAACTGCTATTATGTAGCTTAAAGTTTGGAGGAATCCTCTCTCAGCAGTGAATATTACTTCTAGATGGGGACTGGAACTTGTTTTGCAACAGTGAGGATATATCTGGGGGACCTAAAAGGAAAATAGAACAAAAGAGGGCAAATTTCTCAAGAGATTTATGAAAATAGTTGGGCAGACGATGTGAATTCCGTAGTAGGAACTCAGAATTTATACAATTTCCCAATATACAATAACTGGCTAGACTAGACAGAAATTATATTTCACAGGAACATGTGCATTTAATTGAAAGCTTCAAAACACATCCAATAACAATGTCAAATCATGAGCCAATAAAAATTAAGATAAAACGCATTGCAATAAAGTAAAAATGAGACACTAGTGCTTTCACACCCACTAAAAAGAGAAAAAAAAAGGAATGGGTAGTGGAAATTATTCTAGAGTTATGAAGAAATGTTTATTTTCCCTAATATATCTAGTAAGTGGGATAAAATGAATGTGGAGTTTAAAAATACAGTAGAAATAAAAGAAAAAAAGAAATATGGTTAAGAAGTAATAGGAATTAAAGAGGAGCCGACAAAGGTGAAAGTATTGCAGAATAAGGGGAATCTCACAGAATAAGGGGAATCTCACAGAAGAAGAGGTGCAACTGCAAAGTACTAAACAGAAAACAAAGGACTACCTCAATAAGATGCATATGAGTTTAGAAAGACTGGTGTTAAAGAAACTATTTTCTGATAACTCCAAAGCACAAAAACTTTAGCACAATGGACGTTGGCAAAAGAAAGTAAAAAGGGTTTTCGTCAAAAGTAGGGAGCCAATGAAAAAAAAACACAATCCCTGTACAGGTATTAAAAGATATTCCAGAAATGATATAAAAATTGTAAAAAACACAAAAGTAGGGAGCCAATGAAAAAAAAAACACAATCCCTGTACAGGTATTAAAAGATATTCCAGAAATGATATAAAAATTGTAAAAAACAGGGAAATGTGGAAATCAAGAGAGATCACAAATTGAAAACTTTATGGAAGACATAAGTATGCCAAGGTTAGAGGTAGATGAGGATCAACAATTAACAGTTAAGGTAAGAGGACATGGGATAGAAATGGTGATATATAATCAATCTGCAGGAAAATTTCAAGGAAAAGATGGTATTCCTGTGGAAGTTTGGAAGTTAGGAGGAAAAACAGTGAAAGATCTGTAAGGTTTTATTATATTTTAAAAGGAGGGAAGCACCAACATCTTGGAAGAAACCTGTGACAGCTGTAACACTTAGACAGTAAAGACCCATCAGACCCAGCTTTGTACAGACCAATTTCAAATCATGATTATAGAGTATTTATGTTTATAACAGCTAAAAGAATGGCAAAGGTGTTGTTAAAATTGACAGATCTGGATCAGGGTGGTTTTCTGGCGAAGCAAATATCTAACAACATTAATATAACAGTGATGATCCAGAGGGAAGCAGAATGTAAGAAAATACCACTGTTGAGGTGGGTCTTGATACAGAGAAAGCATATGACAGACATTAATGGAAGCATTTGCATTCCCTGCAATAGAGTGGCTAATTAGTAGGATATATGAAGGATCAGAGACAAGAATTAAAGTGGAAGGCTTTGTCTCTGACAGTTTGTGTCTAAACAGAGCAACCAGGCAGGGTTGCCCTCTTTTCTCTTTGCTATGTGCTAAAATTAGAATCACCTGCAAAGAAAACAAGAGACTCAAATTCAAGAATACTGGTATAGTAATCAAGAAAAGTTGGCTTTATTTGCAGATATTATTCCGTACTTGAAAAATCTAGAAAAGAACATCTCAGTGTTGTGGAACATAGACAGTTTCAAATACTTTCAAGACATAAAATTAATAAAGACAAAATAAAGGCTATAGCCATAAATTATGTAGCCACACATGAATTGGTTCAGCAATACCCACATTTATGGGGATGTGATAAAATTAAGTATTTAGGAGTATGGATTAAAAAGGCTTCTGTTACGGCAGCAAAGGATATGTAGGAAGAGACTAAAAAGATAAAACAAAAACTGAGAAACTGGAAGCTCTTGTTTATGGCTATAGACAGTAAGATACAAGCATAACACATGTTTTCAGTCCCTTTAGTTTTACATACAAGTCAGGAATATTTTTATCAACCAGAGAAGTTGTGAACAATAATTAATAAAGAGTTGAAAGAATTTACCTCGGAGGTGAAGAGGGCAAGGGTTAAGCGGGATAAGTTGATCCTTTCAGTAGAACAAGTGATTTAGGACTACCTGATTTGAAGGGACATGTTATAGTTATACAATCAAGGCTCATAGAAAGACTGAAGATCGAGATGAGAAGGATGAAACTCACAATCACAAATCACGTATGTATTACCAGGGGAAGTAAACACTTGTCCACTGGGGGGCTTATGCACTTTCTCCATTGTAATATGATCCCGTAGTTGGTGTGTGTGTGCACACACACACACACACACATATATATATATATATATATATATATATATATATATATATATATATATATATGTATGTATGTGTATACATATATATATATATATATATATATACACACACACATATATATATATATATATATATAGATATATATGTATATTTACATACATACATATATATATATATATATATATATAACATAGATATATATATATATATATATATATATATATATATATATATATATATATACATACATATATATATATATATATATTACATATAAAACCACAAACAGAAAATTATAATTCAAAGTGGTAAGGGATGATGTTGGGGGGGTGGATTTAAAGAAATAACGTGAGATGGGGATTTTAGGTACATATACTTAAGGAGAATAACAGTAGCCTTACAAATTATTATTATAGTAGAGTTGATTATCTGAACTAATTGGGACCTAGGGTAGTTTGGATAATCAAACTGTTCGGACTATCAAACATATAATTGAACTGGATAAAAAACTTCTACAAATGTTTTTGATGAACATTAAATAAGAAAAATAAAAAAAATTACTGCAAGTACAAAACAGTACAGTATATTGTTGTTGTACAAGCTCAAAAACACACACACAAGCAAATGCATATGTTTACACATTCAGACTTTTATCTACCTGAAAAGTTTGAAAGGCTGTGTTCAGACAATTGACATTTTGGATAATCGACTCTACTGTATTCATAAGGTAGCAGAAAGTATTCTAAGAAGAAGCCAACACAAGAATGGAGAAAGTAGATTTTGCTTTTTTAATTTCTCCAAATTTTTGGGGTTTCTAATACTATGACGGGAATGGACCCATTTCTAAGTCAAAGTATGATTAAAGTTCATGAAATTAGCATTGTTTCAATCTTTGATGTCAGCCAAAAGTGCTCTTTGCCGCACTCTCAATATGCCCAGTAATGACTCCTGCAATTCGTACAGGGTTACATGGATTGGCAACATATCTAAATACGATTGCAATTTCTTTTTTATGAGACCCATTGCTCCAACGACTACTGGAAGTATCTAGGTATCTTTCTTCCTCATTGCTCTCGTTTCTACCTGCAGATCCTGATATTTTACGACTGCGTGCGTCTGTACACAAGACACTGTAGTCAGTGGGTGTAGCAATTTCAGTGATCAATGCTACCTTTGTCTTCTTTCTTGGACCACTATATCCATTTTTCTAGCATCTATCTTTTGAACTGTTGGTAATGGGTGATCCCATGTGATATAAACTTCATAATTTTCTATGATGCTTTGTGGCTCATGCTTCTAGTGTTTTTCAGCCACTTTAATACCATAATGTTTGCACAATCCCCAGTGCAACAGTCTTGCAACATTATTATGCCTTTCAGTATACAGTCCTTCTGTCATTAGTACGTCACACCCAGCAATGAGGTGTGCAATTGTTTTCAATTTGGTTTTACAAAACCTACAACTGTCTGTTTCTTCCACATGGTCAATGAATTTTGTAAATCAGTGTCTACGTAGCCCCCACTATCTTGGGCTGCCAATATTAACCTTTCATCTTTTGGTTTGAATTTGCTTCTCCTTAATTCCTGTGTTCATTCCTGATCAACATGACACTCTTCCAGAAGTTTTCTATACTTGCAACTACATTTATGCTTTTTGCACATTTCTTGCCTTTGCATCTTGCCCTTCACCTTATATTCTTTCTTTTGTTTATTTGGCACATTCTGTTGTTGCCTGGTTTTTACCTACTTCTGGTGTGATTTCCATTCCTGCTTGACGCCGATATACTTCTACTAAATTAAGGAGAGAAGTCATCTTAGATTTATTCTCCACATGTTTCAAGACTTTCACTACATTTGGGTCTTGTGAGGTCAGCAGACGTGTGGAGTCCCATGATTGCAGACCTATGCATGTAATTAATTTCAAGGAAACCCATCCCTCCTTCAGGACTGGGAATATATAATCTTGGTATACAATGATATTTATAAATCATTTGGTGAGCATAAAGCATCCTTTTTGTTTTCCTATTTAATCTATCAAACTCGTTTTGGGGCCAGTCAATCACTCCAAAACTGTAAGTTATGACAGGAAGAACAAATTGGTTTATAGCCTGGATTTTGTTCCTAGATGTCAGCACTGTTTTCAGAATTAATTTAAGTCTTCTAAAGTATTCCTTACTAAGTTTTATTTGCATTCATTCCTGTTTTATTGTTGATCCTTTATCAATTCCCAAATATTTATACACTCCCTCTTGCTCAAATTATTTTATATCACATTCTTGTCCCAAACTGATGTTTTCCTGGTGCTGCAATTTTCCTGCTTTAAAAGTTGCTTTTTTGCACACTTATCAAGACCAAATGACATTGTTATATCATGTGAAAAAGGGCAACCTGCAGCGGTGCTTTTAGTTCATCTGATGAGCTATACAGTTTTAAATCATTGACAAAGAGAAGATAACTCTTTACACTGCTGTTTTTTTAGGAGCCAAATTGCAGCCATGGCCTAAGTTAAGTAAAAAGGTTAATGGCAAGGCAGAACAACAACGGTGACACAGTCACCCTGGAATATCCTCCTTTGAATTTTTATCCCTGTGTAAGTGGTACATTT
>NC_056734.1:840009832-840012332 GCF_019279795.1 Protopterus annectens | reverse complement strand
ACTTTAACACTCATACAGAACAAATGTAACAGCATACAAAATCATGTAGACAAATCAGGACAAATGTACACTCCATAACGCTGACTGAATATGAAAATCAGGACAAGAGCAAAAAAGAAAAAGAAAAAGAAAATCAAGATGAAATAATGAACAAAATGTCAGCGTAGAGGTCTACCCTTTAGGTGAGGCTTAATAGAAACAGTGTCATTTAAGCCTCTGCCCCTGTGTGCACCTAGTCTCAGAATCCATCCTAGTTCAGCCTGTTCTGTCCTATTGACTATATCTCCAATTCTAACAGATGGATTCTCTACATGGAGAACCTGGAACCAAAACTCATGTTCTTGGCCCTCAGATAACATGTGTTTCGCCAAGGCACTACTCTGATCTTTCCTATTATAACAGTAATAGTGGTCCCTTATTCGTTCTTTGAGTGATCGGTTGGATTTACCAACATAGTATCTGAAGCACATTATACAATGTGCCACATAAACCACATTGCGTGTTAGGCAATTCGCTTCAACTCTGATGTCCCACAGTCTACCACTATCTGGATGTTTGAAGTAGTGAGAGGGATCTATATACTTACACTGTGGGCACATTCCACATTTGGATGTTCTCTCTAACCCTGTGTATGGTAAAGGAGTACTAGATGTATGACAAAGGATTTGTTTCAGATTAGACATATTGCTGTAAGTAAACCTTGGAGTAAAACCCACTATGTCTTTGATTTTGTCCTCACTGTACAAGATATTCCAATTGTCCTGAACTGCCCTCTTGAGGACATTGATATTACTACTAAAAGGGACCACTAAGTTTTCATATTTAGATCTATTATTCTTGTTAACTTTCTCACTCTCATGGATCGAGAAAAAGGGTTGGGCTCTGCTTTTTCTAATGTCATCAATTCTAGAATAGATACCTTGTACTTCATTGGTAGTATAACCCCGACTCATAAGACCTTCTTTAAGGATAGCTAATTCTTCACTAAATAGTGCTTCAGTGCTAGATAAACGAGAGAGACGCATAGCTTGGCCCTTGACTATATTGCCAAAGACCTGGGGGTTATGCATACTTGTCCTGTGCAAAAAAGAAGGTTTGTAACATGACTTTCTATGGACTCTGGTGTCCAATTTGCCTCCTTTCTTGAACACGTTAACATCTAAAAACACTATAGAGTGTCTTGAATAATTTATAGTGAATTTGATGAAACCAGTGACATTATTTAGTTTTGCATGAAAATCAATCTATTGTTCTGTGGACCCTCTCCATACAAAGAAGAGGTCGTCCACGAATCTCTTTATGTATACTACATTCAGAGTACTCAATATATACCTGTACTCAAATTCCGCCATTACAAGGTTGGCGTAGCTATTGGCACAGCTTGTGCCCATAGCTACGCCACTCCTTTGTCTATAGCAATTGTCTTCAAAAAGAAAAATATTATTCTCTAGAACAATCTCTGTTAGAAGACAAAGAAAATCTATCTTCGTCGATGTATACTCAGTTGTCCTAGTCAAAAAAGACTTTAAATAAGCTAATCCTTGGTCATTGGGGATGCAGGTGAACAACGAAACCACATCCATTGTTATTAGTAAATGGTCCTCCGGAAATACAGAGTTACCAAAACTAGAAAATAGACTTCTTAAAAATTGTTCTGTATCCTTCAATATAGATTCATGATTTGTAAGACACTCCTTAAGTTGTTTGTCTAGATAAATGGAAATTGGTTCCGTTATCCATCCTGCACCCGAGACTATAGGTCTAAGTTCTGGTTGTTGTAGGTTCTTATGTATTTTCGGCAACCCACTTATTGTGGGTACCAAAGGAAAATCTATTTCAAAATATTTGAACAAGTCATCCGTCATGAGCCCTAGATATTTACATTCAACTAACGTGTGCATCACCCTGTGTTGAATTATATGTACATCATCAAATGAAATTCTTTCATATGAATCACTATTCAATAGACTTAACATTTTGTCATGATAGTACTTAGAGTCCAATACCACTACAGGACCTCCTTTGTCAGCTGCCCGTATGACAATGTCCTTATTCCGACGTAGCTTTTGCAAGGCTTCATTTTCCTCTCTTGACAAATTTGTATGTTTGACTAAAGGAGGGTAAGCAAATTCTTTATATAGTTGTTGTTCTACGGTTTTAACAAAAACCTCTAAATTAGGATGGAGATGGGGTACAAAGGAACTCTTCCTTGTAAAGCCTTTATGGGCAGACGATCTAACATCAGTCATTTCTGAGTCAAATAATAGTCTCAATGTAACCCGACGTGCAAACATTCGCACGGACAGTATCGCTTGGCTAATGTCCATGGTGGTAGTAGGTATATAAGATAGGCCTTTATTAAGAACCTCATTCTCCAAGCTAGAAAGTTCATATTTGGAAATGTTATAAACCAAGCATTGGGAATCCACCATGTTGCCTCTCTCATTCTCCCTACTGTCTCCATTATGATTTAAATGTTGGTATTCCAAAATTTCTGTAA
>NC_056734.1:839998267-840001832 GCF_019279795.1 Protopterus annectens | reverse complement strand
AAAATTAAATTTCAATGGATTTAAAACGGAAATACTGGTACCTACAGATATAAACCGACAAATTTTACAATTCTGGCAACAAAACATGCCAGTTTTATTTCTATCACCCTTCTTATAATCAATTTTATTATATTCCAACATTTTCTTAATATTATTGGAATTCCTAAATACAAAATGTGGTTTACTGCCCAGTGTCTTTGAAACATCCTGGTTCCCTTGAATAATTCTCCAATTTTTATTAACAATTGATGCTATTACATTCATTTCGCTACTCATTTCTAATGAACAAATAACTTCTGTTTCAAAGCTTTTTTCCTTCCAAACTTTGTTTAAACTTTGGTTTACCGGTTCATTTAATATTGCTGGAAATAAATTATCACGTTTCTCAAAAATTTCATTTCCACTATTCATTAAATTATTAATATCATAACCTCTATCCAAAAATAAGGAGGTTATGAAATGAAATTCTTCAATCAAATTTTCATTTTTACTAGTCATTTTGTTTAATTTTGTTCCTTGTAGAAAAGGGGAATTGGTTAAATCAATTATGGAGTTAAAAATGTTTACTCGTAAATTAAATTTAAGAGCTTGGTTTAACATATGTCCTGATGATGAAAATCTTTATAGACAACCAGACAGGGCATTAAAAAGGGCTAGTGCATTTAATCCACCAATGAATGACCAAATAGCTATTTTCGAAAGACTAAGTGAGAATGATATGAGGAAATTTTACAGAACTTACAAAAATTTAATGCATTATAATATGTCCAAAGAGGAATATGAGATATTTAATAGCATAAGGAATGAGTCAAGCATTAGGATTATGAAACCCGATAAGGGTAATGGGGTGGTTGTGACTAGTACACAGGATTACATTTCTTATAATCTGTGGTTCCTTAATAAAGTAGTTTTGGATTGTCGTTCTATCGTTTCTTGTATTAGTGGATGGGCGTGAGCATTTGTAGCTGAAGACTGTTGGTGTATACTCCTGGTGTACTTAGACCTCCTTGTTACCTTGCTTGCCCTTATATATTGCCCTCTGGGTATATTTTTAATAATGTGTTTTGGATGATTGCTTTTATAATGTAAGTAGCCATTAGTAAATGTCCGTTTTCTATGTATTTTACTGTGGAATCTATTATCATTCAGATCCCACCATAGACACACATCTAAAAAATTCACTATTAAACCTGCATCACCTATAGTGAATTTTAAAAATTCTGAACACCTATTGACCTGTATCATAAAATTATTTACTGTCAATTCATCTCCTTCTATTATAAAAAATAAATCATCAATAAATCTTTTGTAAAACACAATAGTAAATTCTTCTTTTATCATGGATAATATATCCATTTCCCACCATGCCATGACTGTATTGGCGAAAGCCGGAGCGGCAGGTGACCCCCATGGCAATGCCCTTTCTCTGCCTATAATATTGTTTGCCAAAAATAAAATAATTATTTTCTAATACTATTTCTAAAAAACTACAAATAGTAGAAATAATGTCATTCGGGAGTAAATTTTTCTTACTTAAATAACTACGTATTGCTTCAATTCCTTTACAATGAGGAATACACGTATATAAGGATATAACATCCAACGTGAAAATAATATGTTTTTTGGGGTCAAACACCTTACTTTTAGTAAACTTATTAACTTCCTCTAAAAAATGCCAGGAATCCTTGACATATGATAACGTGTCTTGTAATAAGGGTCCCAACACCGCATCAATAATCAATGAAATGCCTTCTGTACTAGAATGGGGGCTTGAAACCACAGGTCTAAAAGGGGGATTTTTGGAATCTTTGTGAATTTTGGGATTCCAAAAATCACCCCTATCCTTGGATGTTGTACAGAACAAAATTCATATAGTTCCAAACTAATGTATCCAGACATAAGTGCTTCATATATATATATGACTCAATAAATCTAAATCTTTTATAAATGTCAAACAACTTAACTTTCTCGTATTCATCCTTATTATCCAAAATATCCACCATACTAGTATGATATTTTTGTTGTTCCATAATCACTACATTAGACCCTTTATCACTTTTCATGAAACGTAAAGTGCTTCTTAAAGCCATCAACTTATCTAAGGCCACTCTTTCTTTTTTATTTAAATTATCATTATTTTTTTTAGTTTTTTTCAGCATTTTTCTAATATCCTCGATGCATATTTGTTCAAACACTTCCATAGTGTGTTGTAATCTAGGTACAAAACTTGATGGTTTTATTAATGCTTTTTTAGGTTGAGATATGTCATGCATCAGATATGCTAGATTCAAATTTCTAACAAATTTTTTAACATCTATAACTGTTTTACTAAAATTAGCCTTATAATGAGGAACAAAATTGAAACCATATTTTAATAAATTCAATTCTTCAATAGAAAATACATGCTCTGTTAAATTAATGACATTGAAACAATCAATGTCATTCATCATGTCATTCCCAATTGGACCTAAAAAGTGCGGCTTCGTGTAAGAACCGTTGATTTATTACCTTGATTTCTTTTCGCCATTAAGGCTTCATTCACTGTTTTTTGCTTTACTATAACATCCTGTTGTCCCCTACTCGGTGAAGGCCTATTAAAGCCCGCCCTTTGTGGTTTACTTACATCCCCACTGTTATCATTACTAGCATTATTCCCATTGGAAAAATTTACCCTTGTAACATTATTAGTAGTGTTAACCTGCCTTTCATTGGTATTATTTTCCATGTTTAACATATTCCCATTATCTTCAGAGTTACTAGCACACACACCCACAACTTCACTAAATGAACGCTGACTAACCATTGCATCTCTGACTACATTATTACTATTTTTCTTCTCAGAGTAGTTATTCCCTCTCATGTTAGGTGCAAAATTATTGTAAGCAGCATTATTCTTATATACTTCAATATCACGTGACAGTTTAGAATGTTTTCTATTAAATACTTCCGTAGCATGTATATTCACTTCACGAGATAATGTATTAAACAACATTTCAAAACTCTCATCAGTTAACTTGCTTTTTATGTTACTTTCAATTGTATTAATTTCAATACGTAATAAGTCCATCTTTTGCTTATTATTGTCACTTAACAGTTTCAAAAACTTTAATCCGGCTTCGTTAAAAAATGTCACCAAAGTTTTAAACATAGGGTTTCCCAAATTAACCCCATTGGGGCATTTGAAGAAACGTAAACCCTTTGGTACTATACCAAGTTCCATACATTTCAGGAAATAACAGTTCTCTAGTTGCAAGGATTTGTACCTTCTTAGCAATCTCAATAACTGTTCCCGTTGAGCTGAAATAAGTCCAAAATCATTACCGCCAGTTGTACGACTAAAATTCTGGAACGGGTTGTCATTTCCATGCAATAACTGCTCACAACATGTCTCCGTTATACCACGGACGGGAAATTGCAGACCCTTTCTTCTTGCTCCTCGTCCGTTGTCTTCTCTGGCGGGACTTCCTAGATCCACCACCGTGTTGTCTTCATGAAATGATGTCATAGGACTCGACGTCCTTTCCACGCTGCCATGTCCATCAGATTTGGTAATAAGAATTTTCAA